>NC_056749.1:313771959-313876959 GCF_019279795.1 Protopterus annectens | reverse complement strand
TGCAGATAACAATCTAAATGGGGTAGAAAATGTGTTTGCAGTAGCCTAGAAAGTCCTTCTTAATGTCAAGCAAAAGGTTTTTAAATGTCGTTACAAACACTGAACAAATTTTGACTTCAGATGCAGTGTGCACTATGCTGACAGTGCAAAAATGCTTCTTTGTACAAGAAAAGGTTGCTTGAATTTCTGGCAGTCTGCTAAGTTCACAGTAAATATGGAAAGTGGCAGTAAGAAGCATACTTAATTTTATATGCAAGAAATACATAAAGTGTTTCCAGAAGCTTCATTACTTTTTAAAACTTAAACTGCCAATAGAACATTACAGAAAAGAATTACAGAAATTAAATTTGCACTGAGGGAGGGAGGAGTAATTTTATATAATTGATAGAGTAGTGGAGAGATGGCTAGTCAGTTTTCCTAACTGCATCCATAACAACTATCACACAAAACTTTTTCATCGTCATGTCTATAGAAGTGTAGTCAGCAACCATAAGCGTACATTGTGATAATGAAATTAAATATATACAATATAAATGCAGGCATAGTGTAGTCTGTGTGTGTGTGTGTGTGTGTGTGTGTATGAAACAGAGACACAGATAGGCAGAAACAGTGTGGAAGCAGGCAATCTGAATGCAATTTGGATGCAAGAAGAGATTTAATCTTATTTTCAAAACTGACAATATGTCTGTGTTTGTACAATTAGTTCAGGGATAGTACATCACTAAGAAGTAATTAGTGATTGAGAACTTTACTGGACATTAATCATAGCAACTATGTTGCACATTGGAATTCTGATAGACTTTGGATGCATTCCAAACTGTTTTGTCCTCCTTGTACATTACCAAGTAGAATCACTTATTCATAATGAAAGTCTCACACACACACACACACACACACACACACACACACACACACACACACACACACACACACACACACACACACACACACACACACACACACACACACACACACACACACACACACACACACACACGTTTTATCTCTCTCTCTCTCTCTCTCTCTCTCTATATATATATATATATATATGTGTGTGTGTGTGTGTGTGTGTGTGTGTGTGTGTGTGTGTGTGTGTGTGTGTGGAGAGAGAGAGAGATACAGAAACCAAGACACACACACATACACACACACACACGCACACATATATATACAGCAACTTAGGAAACCAGGAAAAATGCTGGCACATCTGATCAAAAATCAGCTGACTGGTAGTAGTTTGCAAGACTGCAGTACAGTGGGGATCAAGGGATTTGCCCTTTCCCCATTGTAGTGCGATCTCAGAGTTGGTGTATACAGAGAGGCTTGCATCCCTGTAAAAAACATTTGCTCTATTATTTTTTGATAGGCTAATGATGACAAGTTATGTTTGATGTTGCCTTTCAATGCATTGAATTTTGATGGATGTCCATACATCCATCTGTGTGTGTATATGGATCTACTTCACGATACCAAAAACTTACAATACCGACTATCAAAATACTGAGACCACAATGCTGACTTCTTAAAACACTGAAACTTTAAAATGCCAAACCTAAAATGTCTAATCTCAAAATGCTGAATTTAAATATGCAAACAATACATGTAACTCCTTTCACTAGACCAGTGCTATAACAACAAAACTTTAAACTTCTGAAAACAACTGCCTCTACAAAAAAAAACACAAACTCATCAAACAAAAATGTAATTCTTAATCTAAATAATAATCCACACATAACCCTCACAGTTCCAAAACACATTTTATAGCTTTCACATACTCAACTATGTACTTATCTTTATTCTGCAGACTGCACTATCTAAAACCCACCTAGGTAGGGGGGGCTACACCCCTCACACCCCCTGAAGTAGGGGGCTGCACCCCCCCCTTCCCAACTATATATACCAATTCCCGGATTACACTACATTGTGGAAAAGGGCACATACCTTTTTGGGACCATGGTGAAGTGTAAACTCTCCCAGTACTGTATGGAAATGTCCACCATTTTTTTTTACACAAAAAAGTTTAAAGACACATATCTGTATTGACACACACTTACTTACTACTACCTGCATTATAGCTGGTATGCTGGACGTCATCAATTCCAGTTTCAGTTTAATGAAATATGACATTTTCAACTTTCGGTCTTTTGAGATTTAGGCATTGTAAGTTTTTGGTGTTGTAAAATAGATCCATGCATGTGTGTCTGTGTGTGTGTGTGTGTGTGTGTGTGTGTGTGTGTGTGTCTATATATATATATATTTATATATATATATATATATATATATAGTTATATATATATATATATATATATATATATATATATATATATATATATATATATATATATATATATATATATATAGACACACACACACACACACACACACACACACACACACACACACACACACACAAACACATTATATATACAGCAGTTATTTACAATACCAAGAGAAGCTAAGAGCACTCACATGCAATGAATGTAACTGCTTGCAGACCTGTTTTGATGAGGAAAGGTACTACCGACTATTCATAAAGTATCTTACAACAGCATGATCAACAGCTATGGTAATAGTTGTTGCACTAGAAAAACATTTTCTTCAAAATGACTCACTGTCCTTAATTTTTCATTTATTGAGCTCAACAGGTTTATAGGTAATTACTAGACTATTGCTCCATGAGGATCTTAAGAAGCCTAGACTTGCATTCCCACATTAGTCCTTATGTATTGTGGTATGGATATACTGTTCAGTGCACCTTTGGATATCCTGGGGTATCTGCAAGTTTCCCCTATCCATGAGGGCCAGTGTTGCTAAACCAGGAGTGAACTTGTGGTTACCCATCCATCACCACCATCATCATCAATCTCCTTTTACCCATTTTCTACATGGAGTCAGGGTATTGAATCAACAGTTGCAATCTCTTTATTGATTCAATGCCATTCTCCTACTTCTTCCATAGTTATGTCTGATGGTCGCAGGTCTTGTCTCTTGCAATCCATTCATCTCTTTGCTGGATGCCCTTATTTCTTTTTGCCTTCTTCCTATCTGTCCCAATTGTTATTCACCAGATTGTCTTCTGCTTTTATACACATGTACTCAAACCAACATAATTGATTATCTTTGACCTTGTTTGCACTTGGAGCTATTTGGGCTTTTGCTCTGATGTCATCATTTCTTCATCAATCCCAAATTGCATATTCTACCACCCATCTTAGAGTGTTCATCTCCATTACCTTTAGCTTTCTCAACTTCTCGGCCTTCACTGTCTGGATTTCTGTACCATACAATAGTACTGGTTGCACCACTGTTTTGTACACCTTACGTATGAGCTTCTTTGGCAGGCTTCTGACACACTCTACCCCTGATACTCTGTGCAAGATGGCTGCAGCCTCTGGTTTTAGCTCGGACTGCCTCATTCATACTTTACCCCCAACACCTTTGTTATTGTACTCCCTTTGGTTTCCAACACACACACACACACACACACTAGTTTTCAACCAAGTTCCACCTAAACTCCAATGGCTTGTGATCCCCCAGTACTCGTCTTTCACAAACTCCTCTCATTCTTTTAAAAACTTTACCTTACTCTCCCCCTCTGCTCCCTCCTTCACCACCTTAAAATCACCTATTCCCTTTCCTCTATTTCCCTCTTCTCAAAATTTTCCCCCCTCCCTTCTTCCTTTTTTCCACCACCTCTTTAATCATTTCTTTCTACCAGCTATCTCTTCTCAAAAATCCCCCCCCCCTTCCCCTCGTGCATTTTTGTCGCCACGTCTTTCATAATTTCTTTTAACCTACCACACTAATAACTGTCTGTGCTCTCCACTCTACTCTTTTCTCCTGGCTCACCTAACCTCCTAATTCTATACCAATTTACGGCTCTTGCATGCTCAACTACCATTATCTACTTCAAAACACAGCCAATGCACCACTACCTACCATGAGCATTGCCTCTAGGCATCAGTTGGCATCAGCTTACTTTAACCTTTACAATACTACCATCCTGAAATGTAAAAAATCATTCTTTGCTAAACATGTGTATAAAATGTTACTTGACTGTACTAAGTGATACAATTGATTAGTTTTATAAAATGTTTCTTTTTATAATTATCTAATGTTTTTTATTACCTTTGTAATGGAGCTTTTCTCCAGGGGCCTCGGCTGAAAATGGGTCTTCTATGACCCAGTCAGACTTTCCTGGTTACCAAATGTCAGTAAACAAATAAATAAATAAATTACATTAAATTTACTTCTCCTCAACCACCCCACCCAGGGACTCTAAGCTGTTAACTTGTTCCACTATTTTCTCTTGTGTGTCAGTTCTAGGCATCTTCTGATTTCCCCCCATTTTCTGCCATTATAACTGCCTGTACTCACTTTCATCCCATGTTCCTTCAGTTTTGATTTCCATTCCCCTATCCTTTGCTGATTTTCTTGATCAGAGTCTACCTGTAATGCCAGATTGAAAGTTGTTTGACCTGTCCTCACTGACCTGTTTGATAATGGAGTCTATCACTAGTATGAACAGAAGTGGGTTCAGAGCTAACTGTGATGTACACTGTCACCCTCTTCCCACTGGAAACCCCTCTGTGAGTCTGAATGCTGTTCATACTTGTGCCATTGGGTTCTTGTACATAGCTTGCACTAATTCTACTGATGTTTCTGAGACTTCAACCATTGCAAGACTGCACAAATATGCTTTCACCAAGTATAGGAGTGCCCATTTGGGATCTTCCCTCATCTCTAACTTCTTTTCAATGATCTGTCTCATTGCAAACAGTGGATCAGTTGTGCCACATCATGATCTGAATCTGAACTGCACATCTCTCATCTTACTTTCTACTACTCTGTATATTCATTTTTCAGTCAACCTCTCCAAAACTTTCATACAGTGTAACAGGAGCTTGATAATGCTGTACTGTCCGCAGTTGTGACTGTCCCCATTATTCTTGTACACTGGCACGAGTATGCTTATTCTCCAGTCATCTGGGATACATCTTTCTCTCCTTACTGTTATTACTCACCTAGCATCTTGGTCATATCTGTAGTGCCCTCAACTGAGCCTACTTGCTTTCCCTAACTTCATTTCCCTTAGTGCTGTTCTTACATCTTCTAGGGTGGGCTCCTCTTTTTCTTCTTTACCTGTAGGCTGTGCTTGGGGCAGTATAGCTTCTGTGGGTTTTTTGTCATTAAAACAAACTGCTGGAAATAGTACTTCTGTTTGTCTCATGTCCTGTGGAGTGGTGAGCAGGCTGATTCTGGCATGTGTTTATGACTGGTGTCTGATGACCATCTTTTCTTGCAGTTACCCATTCACTCATTCAAACTGCATAAAGTAAAGGAAGCACTCATCTTTATGTGGAGTGGAAGATAGTTCCACAGGAGCGGTATTCTTTGGATACATACCTGTCCCTCCAGCATGTTCTATTCATGTTTTAAAAAGGATGTAGGTTCCTTGACTGACTGTTAATGACATCATTAGATTTGTGAATGTGTAAGGTTTGACGGAACAGTGTTTGTTGATGCTCTATATATGTGGTAAAGGGCACCTCTCAATAGCCTGTATGATACAGAGAAGAGAGGCAAGGCTTTGAGATCTGCATAGTTTTTATGATTTAGGCCATTCATTTTTTGAGAGAGAAAATTTTGTGGTTGCTCCAGTTATGAATTTTTGGTCAGGTACATACCCAAAGGGACATTATATTCAGTGATTGCCTAATGAGTGCAGAGTACAGTGAAATAATTATGTTTTTTACCTTACCTTACCTTTAGATATAAGCTGTGTGATGAAAATGGACTTCCTTACAATTGGAGACATTGTGTCATCAGTGAACAGCTCATTGTCAACATGGGTTCAAAGATCTCTAACTACAGACTGATTTTTAGAAGAGTATTGTCATTGTGATAGTTACAAGAGTCATGCTTTGAGAAGGAAACTATTTTACATTTCTTGGCAGTAGGTTTTAGTCCATAATCTTGACACTGATTATCAGTGTAGGACAAACCCTCTTGAAGGATCCTGGTGTCTATCAGCATGTATCTATCAGAAATCTGCAAACATAGTTAGCCACAAACCCTTAGCACTAGTTTTGACTTCTGAGAAGTAAATGCTTAAGAGGAGAGACTCAAGGACTGATCCCTAGGGTATTACACTAGTGATAGGTCCTTTGTAGGAGGTGGAGCAGCCAACCCTAACTTTCTGGTTTCTCTTTGTGAGTCAGTTTTCTATCCAATGAGTTACATGTAGGTTAAGAATTATGTGGGAGAGTTTATCTATGATGCCTGGGTGTAGGATGGTGTTGAATATCTTTTCATGGTTCAGATATGCAGTGTGCACTATTTGTCCTCATCCATTGCCTCAGAGAATTTTTTGAATAAATTAACCAGTTTAAGTAGGCAGGTCCTGGTGAATCCAGACTGGGTTGGGTCAAACGTCTGTAGGATACTTGGCAACTCAAATAGCACTGCTGTGCCCCCCTCATCCCCTGAATATTATATATACCAATGCTGAGATTGCCTCACATTGGGTAAAGAGCAAACATCCAACCCAAAAAATACCATCTTGCAGTGGAGAATCCAGTTCAATGTTCTCTGAACCTATTTTTTAAACTTCGAGACCATATGATATAAACCTAGTTACCTATATCCCTATTTATTAACTCCCTTATGATCCTTTCCATAGCCTTCCAGATGAGACCAGTCAGGATTATGGGTCTATAATTACCCGAGCTGTTGACTCCACACCTTTGTGCAAGGGAATGACTTTTGCTCTCCCAACTTTCATTCAGCACAAAGCTTGTTTTGAGGCTAATATTTGAATAGCTTCTGTAGGGTGTCTGACAAGTCATGTTTCAGGCTAGCTTATTAGGAGGCTGGTGCATTATCTGGCCCCACAGACATAGTGTTATTTGCCTTAGATAGTACCCTGAGAACTTAATATTGGTAGATCTTGGGGAGGGGTATAAATGCAGGTATTTGTTCTGAGAATATTGGTGAGGAGAGGGATTTGAAGTTAGAGCTGAATTTCTTGGACAGTATGGAAATGTCTTCTGGGTCTGAGCTTGTGCTATCATTAACTACTAGTTTTACACAGCGCTAGGCATTGATTCTCTGGTTTCTAATATAGTTAAACAAAGTTTTTTTATTATCTTTCACCTGGTTGGCATTTTTATCTCATATCTTGTTTTCATTGATTTTATCAGGATCCAGAGTTTCTTGTTTGGTTTAGCAAGAGCATTTTTGGCCTCATGAAAGAAAGAAAGATTTATTTTTGCATGCAATGTTTTTTAATTATAACAGAGCATGTTTGCATTAGGGTTCCACCGCAGGAGTTTATTTTGAATTGCATTCTATTCACTTCTTGTAGGGATAGATGTATCTATGCATCTAGTTACAAATGTACAGAAACAGGCACTAAAGTATTCTGCATAACCAGGTGGAGTTTTTTTTTTTTATTTTTTTAATTTTGCCGGATCATCACTCTGTTTTAGTAAATTAGCCTTTGCATAGTCTTTGAATACTGAGATATTGGTGGATGCTTCAAGCTTCAGTCTTACTGTGAATGTGACTGATCTGTCCAATTTGGCTATAATACGTTGGGAGCAGACCTGCCTCATATTGGTAAGGACCAGTTCCAGGCTTTTTTCATCATAGCTGGACTGTAGACTAACGGCTCCAGAGAGTTTGTATGAATGAAGTTTGGAAACCAATGCCTATTTAAACCAAGCTGGCTGTAGATATGGATACACATATGGGAAGTGCAAATCAATGATTTCAGATGCTTATTAATGTTAGCAAAATAAGGGGTGGGGGGATAGTACCCAGGAAGATAATCTAAGTCTCCACATGAGGAACAATATGTCTCTTTGTGCAGAATGTGTTTTTGTTAATCTATAAAATACTGATTTGGGTATACTAATAAGTGTGGATAGAGAAAAACTGGTTTGAGCCAGCTTGGTGGAAAATAATTTGTCTAGACTATGGAATTTTTTTGATATGCAATTATGTACCACTGCTTAAATATGCATTTTTAAGAGTTCTAACTAGGAGGAGGATTCAACTAAGGATCTGAGGAGGGAATTCAAAAGTAAAAGCATCTGAATTTGAAAAATACAGTAGTATGTAGTACTGTGCAGGCCACCATTGCCCACTGTTTGAAGTGAGCCGAGGAAGTGAAAGGCCCAATAAGAAAGTAGCTGGACCTCCAGTCAATAATGTCTTAGACTGCAGAAATTATATCTGCATCATTGACTCAAAGACTAGAATATCCCACTCCTCCAAGCTCCTTCCTATCCATGCAATTCAGAATCTTAAAAGCACTTGTTGTGAAGGCAAAGCAACAACAAAATCTGAAGAAGTTTCTGCCACAATATCCTCTTTAGGGAGTGGTGGTACAATATGTGACACAGCAGCACAGGTTTGAAATTTATCTATTGTCCAGGAGTCATGAACATCAGCTGGGTCAGATGCATGGAAAGGAGATGCAGATTTCAATAATTTCCTCTGGCAGTGTGAAACGTTATATTTCTGTTAATAATTCAAAGCTTTAGCCAATGTATCAATACCTTTTACAATTAACATATCTTTCAAAATCACACAAATATTTGTTCTGCAGAGTTACCTTCTTCTTCTACTCACTCATTTATTTTATTTTATGTATTTGATATTTGTTTACCGGGGTGGACTGATTGGCTCTACAGAACCCATTTTCAGCAGAGGCCCAGGGAGAAAAGCTTCACATACAGTACAATACAAATACAGTATAATCCAGTACAATAAAGATTACATTAGAAATACTATACAAAAAATAAGTTGAAAGAACAAACTGCTACAAGATGTTGAAATATATTACTGCATTTCTAGACAATTCTATACAGTTACAACATTACAAACGATAATAGTCACTCTCATTATACATGATGTAGATAGTGTCCAAAAAAAAATATATGCAGACAGTGAAATGTGTGACATTGACTGTTATAGTAGATGCAAAATAGAATGTTAGTTTCAGTCAGGAAAGTAGCAGCCAGAAAGTTAGTGATGCAGATATATTGCAAGACAGAGTTAAGAAGAATAGAAGCCATAAAGCCTGAGCAGTAGCTTAATGATATGGTATAGAAGCAGATAAGGAGTTAGAAGAGCTTTAAGATCTTGCAGTCTATGAGGGATTGAAATGTGACAGAAGGGGAAGACTTGAGCATTAGGCAGGCTTTATGCAGGAGCAAAGCCATGTATTTTTGAGATGATTTTTTAAAGAGGCTTTGAAATGGGTTAGGCCAGGCATAGACCTGGTAGCTAGAGGTAATGAATTCCAATGTATAGAGACAGAGTATGAATACAGAGTGTGACCAGATTTTCTTATGGGCTTTGAGATAGCTAAGAGATTTTTGTCTTCTGATTGTAGGGATTGATTTGGTGTGTACGGTGTGACTAGATTGGCTAGTGCAGGGCAGGTAGTAGGCTTGAAAATAAGGTTGTGCAAGGTGGACAGCTGAACAAAGGCAAGTTGGTTGGGTAGTTCAAGCCAGTTTAATTCTAGGAGTGGTTTACAGTGGTGTGTGTGATATTTAGAGTTTGTGGCAAACTTTGCAACTTTGTAATAGCACTGTTTCAATTTGCTTAAAGTAGAATTTCGAAAGCTAGTTAGGATAGGGGCACCATAAAGAAGCGAGTGAAGTAAAAATGTTTTTGCAAGGATAGTTTTAGTTGCTACAGTAAAGAAATGTTTGTTTCTATATAAGGGTTCCAGTTTTTGATGAGTTTTCTTTATATGTTGCTGTATATGGGGGTCAAATTATAGTTTATTGTCAATGATAACACCTAGAAGTCTGATTTCCTGCACTATTTCTGTGTTGTCAGATGCAAGGATGTCAAAATGATCAGTGACAGGGGAGGTGTTTTTGGAATGAAAGAGTACTAGTTTTGTCTTCTTTGGATTAAGAAAGAGTTGGACATTTCTTAGCCAGGATTCGATTGCTGTAAAGGACTGTTGAGCTTTTAAGAGTAGTTCTGGTAATGATTGATCAGTGCAGATTATGGTGGAATCATTAGCGTATTGAATGAAGGTCCCAGGGTGAGAGGCAGTGTGAAGGTTGTTTGTGAAAATGTTGAAGAGTAGAGGCCCTAGAATGGAGCCTTGGGGGGCTCCATTGTGGCTGTGGAGAAAGGGTGAGAGTTTGTTGGACCATTTCACTGCTTGTTTACGATCCCTGAGGTAGCTCTGAAACCATTTTACTGTGTTATGTGACAAACCTAAATTAGGCAGTATGCTTAAAAGTAAGGGATGAGACACTGTGTCAAATGCTTTGGACAGATCAAGGAATACTGAGGCTGTATAGCATCCCGCATCTCTGGTCTTGTTCATGGTGTCTGTAAAAGATAATAGGGCTGCAGCTGTGCTGTGGCTAGGTCGGAAGCCATGTTGGATTTTGGTTAAAAGATTGTTTTGCAATAGATACTGCATTACCTGCTGATGGATACCACTGTCTTGAATTTTGGATATGGGTGACAAGATGGATCAAAAGAGTTGCCTCTTTTGTGGATGGGGATGATGTGAGATTGTTACCATATGGTAGGTACTTCTGATTCAGATAAAGACCTATTTATAAGGATACTAACTGGGTAAGCGACTGAGTTAGCAGCCAGTTTGAGGTAGTATGGGGGGAGATTGTCATCTGAAGTAGAGCAGGGTTTTAGTGTTTGTAGCAGTTTCTTAATGGTGTCAGTGGGTATTGGCTGAAATGAGAATGGGGTTTGTATGACATTTGGTTGAGTAGGGGGGTTAGTAATGACAGGGTTAGAAATAGTTGATGGCCTGGGCTTGGTGTCTGAAGAGTTTGAAGGGTGGGGGGGGGGTCCAGCATTAGGGGTGTTAGCTAGTAGGTCTGAAATTGATTTTATGAAGGGCTTGTTAAAGTTTTTGGCTATTTGCGATGGAGGAGTATCAGGTGATAGGGTGTGCTCTCCATTTCTTTTAGGGTTAAGTAGAGAAGATATGGAGTGACAAAATTTACTGGGTTGATTTTATGCTGGAGTTGAAGCTGGGAATAATATGACTTCTTATCTCTGTTGATTAGTTTTGTCACTTTGTTACGTAGTGTTCTGAAATTAACATGCCTTTGTTCATTTTTGTTTTGTTTCCAGGTTGACTAGGCTAGGTTTCTTTGCTTCATCAGGTGTTTACATTCCTTAGAAAGCCATGGTGCTGAACTCTTTTTTATTCTTGTCATACGAATGGGAGCTAGTGTATTAAGTATGTGAAGGAAGGTGTTATTAAAGTATAGTACAGCATCATTAAGTGGTAGTTGTTTAAGGGGTGTCCAGTCTATTTCCTGTAGGAGATTGTTGAATTTATGAAGCTAAAAATTAAGTTCCTAAGTGATTTTACAGTGTGCACTCTTAGTTGTTGGGAGTTTGTTCTAAGGAAGTAAGCTGGCAGATGATCGTTCAGGGAGCTAGACAGTGTACCAGAAGAGGGGTAATTGGCAGGGTGGGATACTAGAATCCAGTCTAAGGTGAATTGGCAGGTAAGGTCTTTGCTGTATCTTATTGGAGTATTGATAAGCTGAAAAAAAACATACAGATTTATACTATTTGTGGGGGAGTCGGAAGCTAGAGTTTGCCAATCTATATTTACGTCTCCTAAGATTATCGTTTCAAGGTTTATTATTTGGATGTCCAGGATAAAATATTTTCCAACACTGGTATATTGTTACCTGGTGGGATATATATTACTATTATGCAAATTATTTTTGATATATTGAGATTCAAAAAGGAGATTAGTACCTCAGCAATGGAAAAGATGGGTATATTACTGGTGTACGGGGTGATGTTGAGTGTAGAGGGATATAGAAGTACTATCTCTCCCTCCTTTTTTTAGATATATCTGTTCTAGTTGTTGCAAAGTTTGGAGGTATTATTTCTGAGACTTTTACATTGGGATGTAGCCATGTTTCAGTAAGGGCTAGTATGTTAGGTTTATTTTGACTAATCCAGGCATGCAGTGGGGCTGTTTTATTACATATACTTCTAAGGTTAAGTGTAAGTATGTTTAAATCTTTGGGGTTACTCTTGTGGTTAGGATTAGAGGGTGGGCCATAGTTAGGATGTACGTCTCCACATTTGAGTAGATAGATGGGAAGTATATTTTATTCCTAGGTGAGGGTACTGGTGTCAAGTGTGGTTTCATAGGAGGTAAGTAGGCCACTTTGTGCCTTGAATAAAATGGAAGGGTATAGGGGAAAAGCTGGGAGGAGATACATGAGAAGCTGTGTTGTTTATTGGGGAGAGGGTTAGAGGAGGTTGTTGATATGTATTGGTGTGTTGGGGTATGCAAAGATATAGATGTAGTGAGGCTGAGAATTAAGAATAAAGAGGCTAGGCAAGTTAGGAGGAGCATGTCAACTGTGACAGTGGGTTTAAAAACAGTAAAAGTGGAATGTGTGTGTTTGAATATAGTATCAGGTATAAATAAGGATTGTTATCATATGATATGTGTGCAGCTGAAGGTAAGGTTGGAAATATGTTGACTTCAGAGTGGGCTTTGATAATGTGGTTAGGTGTTTTACCTTGCAGTTTGTGATAAGGATGGGTGGGGGAGATGTGATTAGTCAATAGTAAAATTATGGTGCAATGCTAGTTTGTGTGTATAGTAGAAGAGAAGGTGGTAATCCTGGAGTTTATTTAAAATAGTTTGAGGTGCTGATTGTATTGTGATGGTAAATAAGAGTAAGATGCAAAAAAATATAGTAGAGGGCACGTGAATTCAAGGTGATGGATGTAAGGGATGTAAGTTTGGCTAAATAAAAGAAAGTAAGGTGTGCATGAAATGTGGGTGTGGACAGGGTAAAGTTGTATATAATTGGATCATAGGAATGAGGGGGAGTGGTTTGCTTAGGATAAGAGTAGAGGTGCTGGGGGAGGGTAGGATATGGAAAAAGGGCAGGGGAGTGGAGTTTGCGGAGCAAATGGATCGGGAAGAACACCCCCCTCCCCAGATGGTTTACCACCATAAACAATCAGTGAGGTAGGATGTTCATGGATACAAAAGACAAGGTGTCTGAACTCAAAATACTTGTCTTGAGTCACAGCGTCTAATTTTATAGTTATGGGCTTTTCAATGTCTTTCCAGGGATATATTACACTGATAAGAGTGAAATATGCTGAAGTGTTAATGTAGCTTCACCTTCAGCAGTAAAAGGCCTATGAGTGTGGGTAAGTGAGGTGGGGGTGGGAATATTCTTCCAGCAGATTCAACACTAGAAAACAATGTACACTAGGACTTAAATTAAGTTATTTGTAGATTGCCTTACATAGATTTAACGTTATTTGTTCCTTGTGAACTTTTGCCAACTGCAGGTGAGATTCAGCTGTGCAAGTTCTTTAGGTAGTGCAATATGATAAGCAGATCATCCAAGTGCTCTGGATTATATGGAATGCTTCGTATTTAATGAAGAGCGAAGCCACTGTTTCACTGTTTTGCACTGAACAGCTGTGGCTCCGATACAAGACTTCTGGTTTGTGTATCGCAATTACTGCCAATTGGCATTGTTGTATACAAACCAATGCATAGCTCTGTTGCCCTTCCATTGGCTGTGCTCCACAGTTTTTGATTGGTTCATAGACTGCATTTACAGCCAATCGCGAACTCTGTCTATGAGCCAATCAAGTACAGAGTCTGAGGAAGACGGGAGCCAATAAGAGCTCCCAAATACAGGCCAATCATGTTCCTGGAAGCCTTTTCGCGCCAAAATAATGGCTTGAAAAAGGCTTCCAGGAATCAGGTATTTTACTTTTCAGGTTCAACTGGGATTGGAAAGAACACCTGGCTGGAGGAAGGATGGAGCGGCTGCAGATCGAAGACATTGGGGGAGAAGACGGGACGTGGAGTTGGAAGATAGCCTGCCTGCCAGGAGAGGCGACTGGGTGAGAGGAGTCAGTTTACTGTGTCAGAACAGAAGGCTGAGGTTTTATCTTTTTGCTGCTCTACAACTGGGAGGATCAACTTTGTGCCGTGGTGGCTTATTTGTGCTGGAGTCATTGGATTGTATTGAGCTGAAGTGGTACCGTGTATATAGGCAGAGCAGAGGTAAGTGTTTTAAGCTTTTAGCTGCAAATATTTCCCTTTAGAAGAGGAATGCTAGCACAGATCCTGTTATTTTAGCAACTTTCTAAGTGTGTAAACAATATTTAGTGTCAGTATGTGTTTGCTGCTTGTCCCTTGTATGTCTCTGAAGTGTGATAGACAGTAATTTTGTATGCCAACACAGATCTTGTTATTCTAGCAACTTTCTAAGTTTAAAACCGCAATATTTAAAGTGTCTGTTTCTGCTGCTTGTCCCCCTAGTATGTCTGAAAATTGTTTTTTTTTTTTTGGGGGGGGGGGGAGAAACTGTATGCCAAGACAGGTCCTGTTCTAACCTCTTTCTAGGTTTATAAGAGCAATATTTAAAGTGTTTGTATGTTTCTGCTGCTTGCCCTCTAGTACGTCTCTGAAAGTAATTGCCCTTCCTTTTTTTTGGGGGGGGGGGAAACTATATGCCAAGACAGGTCTTGTTCAGCCTCTTTCTAGGTTTATAAGAGCAACATTTAAAGTGTTTGTATGTTTCTGCTGCTTGTCCCCTAGTATGTCTCTGAACGTAATTGCCTTTTTTTTTTTTTTGGAGAAACTGCATGCCAAGACAGGTCCTGTTCTAGCAACTTTCTAGGTTTATAAGAGCAATATTTAAAGTGTTAAAGTGTTTGTACTTTTCTGCTGCTTGTCCCCTAGTACGTCTCTGAAAGTAATTGCCTTTTTTTTTTTTGGAGAAACTGTATTCCAAGACAAGTCTTGTTCTAACCTCTTTCTATGTTTATATGAGCAATATTTAAAGTGTTTGTATGTTTCTGTTGCTTGTCCCCTAGTATGTCTCTGAAAGTAATTGCCCTTTCTTTTTTTTTTTTTTTTTTTTTTTTGGGAGAAACTATATGCCAAGACAGGTCCTGTTCTAGCCTCTTTCTAGGTTTATAAGAGCAATATTTCAAGTGTTTGTATCTTTCTGCTACTTGTCCCCTAGTATGTCTCTAAAAGTAATTGCCTTTTCTTTCTTTCTTTTTTTTTTTTGGGAGAAACTGTATGCCAAGACAGGTCCTGTTCTAGCAACTTTCTAAGTTTATAAGAGCAATATTTAAAGTGTACCTTTCTGCTGCTTGTCCCCTAGTATGTCTCTGAAAGTAATTGCCTTTTTTGGGGGGGAGAAACTGTGTGCCAAGACAGGTCCTGTTCTAGCTACTTTCTAAGTTTATAAGAGCAATATTTAAAGTGTACCTTTCTGCTGCTTGTCCTCTAGTATGTCTCTGAAAGTAATTGCCTTTTTTTTTTTTTTTTTTTTGGGAGAAATTGTGTGCCAAGACAGGTCCTGTTCTAGCCTCTTTCTAGGTTTATAAGAGCAATATTTAAAGTGTTTGTATGTTTCTCCTGCTTGTCCCCTAGTACGTCTCTGAAAGTAATTGCCTTTTTTTTGGGAGAAACTGTGTGCCAAGACAGGCCCTGTTCTAGCTTCTTTCTAGGTTTATAAGAGCAATATTTAAAGTGTTTATATGTTTCTGATGTTTGTCCCCTAGTACGTCTCTGAAAGTAATTGCCTTTTTTGGGGAGAAATTGTGTGCCAAGACGGGTCCTGTTCTAGCTTCTTTCTAGGTTTATAAGAACAATATTTAAAGTGTTTGCATGTTTCTGCTGCTTGTCCCCTAGTACGTCTCTGAAAGTAATTGCCTTTTTTTTTTTTTTTTTTTTTTTTTTATGGAGAAACTGTATGCCAAGACATGTCCTGTTCTAGCCTCTTTCTAGGTTTATAAAAGCAATATTTAAAGTGTTTGTATGTTTCTGCTGCTGGTCCCCTAGTACATCTCTGAAAGTAATTGCCTTTTTTTTTTTTTGGAGAAACTGTATGCCAAGCCAGGTCCTGTTCTAGCAACTTTCTAAGTTTATAAGAGCAATATTTAAAATGCTTGTACCTTTCTGCTGCTTGTCCCCTAGTACTTCTCTGAAACTAATTGCCTTTTTTTTTTTGGAGAAACTGTATGCCAAGACAGGTCCTGTTCTTGCCTCTTTCTAGGTTTATAAAAGCAATATTTAAAGTGTTTGTATGTTTCTGCTGTTTGTCCCCTAGTATGTCTCTGAAAGTAATTGCCTTTTTGTTTTGGAGAAACTGCATGCTAAGCCAGGTCCTGTTCTAGCAACTTTCTAAGTTTATGATAGCAATATTTAAAGTCTCTGTCCTGATTGTCCCTCTATTATGTTGGGCTTTGTCCAGTTTTTTTGCACTAAGAGGTTGAGAGGTATGTCAGGATGGATGTTAGAAGTGAGTTATAGTAATGTGATGCTTTAAAGTATCCAGTTTTGTGTTTGGTAGAACTTTGTGTAACTTGATCTTGCCTTCTGTGGTCTTAACTGTTCTATGGCATGATGCTCTTAAATGGCACATTCTTGTAAAAGTACAGAGGGCCCTGGTTTTAAGTACCTTTTTTAGGCATCTTTGCCAGGCCCACACCTGGCTGTAGGACAGGGTAAAACACATCTAAAGTGGTGAATGGAAAATGCAAGTAGTATTGTCATGATGTGTGTTGCAAGTGTCTTTGTTACGCTGGATGTGTTTATCCTTGGCATGGATTTTGAGATATAATCAGGGGTGCTTTGAGTACTGAATGTCATGAAAGTCATTCTTCCCTTCTGCAACACTGGTTAGGTGGGCAAGTGAGCACCAGAGGATTGAAAGTGTTGTCGAAGCAAGGAAGTGAAGCATGCAGACCTTCATAGTTAACAAAAGGAGCAGAGATGAGCAAGAGAAGAGGGTGCAAAGTTCCAGTGATATGGGTAGGTTATGGCCCTATTGTCTTGTATCTTTGCTATTGAGGACAGTTTCTAATTTTCCTTTCTGCACTATAGCCCCATTTGATTAATTGTTTAACACCACTGTTTTACAAACCTGCTAGGTACAGATTACCAAGATTACAGTGAGGACAGGGATGTAGATACAGGTCGCACCCCAAAGAAGAGAAGATACACAATTTTTCAGCCAAGATGGGCAAGTGTCTTTGACTGGCTTTCTATGAGTAGGCGCGGAGTGAAATTTGCCTTCTGCAAGACTTGTAACACTGATTACACAATCCATCATGGGGGCAAACATGATCTGCAACGACATGCCAACAGTGAGAAACAGAGGCAGAATTGCAAGCATACAGCTAGAAGATCTATGGTGGATTTATTTGGACCTCAGAGTTTAGCAAGTACAAAGGTGGTTGAGGCATAGGTTGGTTTTGTGTCTCCTTGCTAAACACAACTTATCATTTGCAGCAGGAGAACACATCCTGAAATTTATGAAGAAGTGTGAAGAGGATCAAGATGTTCTCCGTAAAATGACATGTGGAGCAACGAAGGCAGCAGGCATTGCACGGGATGTTCTGGGGCCTCATTACCAGAATGATGCTGCAGCAGCCTGCCAGAAATCACCATTCTGTGTGTATATGGACCAAACCACAGACATGGGAGATGATAAACTGTTAGTCATCCTTGTTGGTTATCTTGAAGAAAAGGCAAGCAAAAATATGATAAGGTTCCTTCATATGCCAGAATGTGTGTCAGGAACTGGACAACGCAATGTTTGATTCTTTATTGTCCACTCTGACAAAATTTAACATTCCAGTTTCCAACATTGTGGGCTTTTCTTCAGACAATGCTGACTCAATGATTGGAAAACACAATTCTGTGCTGTCTTGTTTAAAGGAGGTGAAGCCCACAATTATAAACATGGGGTGTCTCTGCCACTTGGCAGATCTCTGCAGTAAGGCTGCTGTAAAAGCACTACATTCACCAGTTGAAGAACTTATATCAGATGTATACTGCCATTTCAGTTCCAGTGCACAAAGCCAACAAAAACTGCAGGAATTTGCTTTGTTCACAGATAATGACCCCCTCAAGATCATTAGATGTGCACCTACTAGATGGCTGAGTCTTGGTAAGGTTATTAACAGAACCCCGGACATGTAGCCAGCTCTAAATTCGTATTTTCTGTCTGCAGAGCCAAGGTCTGCTAAGATTGACTTAATTTCTAAAATCCTGCAGAGTCATGAAGTGCATTAAATTTTTATGTTTCTTAAGTATGCACTGGAACCCTTATTGGAGTTCAACATACAGCTTCAGAGCAGAGAAAGTCAGCTACTGACACTGCACGCCACTGTGCATAAACTCCTGCAGCAGTACGGTGGCAAACTTCTCAGACCTGCAGCTGCTGTCAGACTAATTACAGTGATGTCAGTGTTGACTGACAGTAGCTGTGTTCTACCAAATGGTGAACTGTGTACTGGCTATGAAGTCAAGCGGTACATGAACAGCCATGAGGACGATATTGCCAACACAGTCACTGAATTTAACTTTTATAAAAAAGTTACAGCTTTTTATGCTGCAGTGCTGTAGAAAATGCTGAAAAAGTTTCCCATACAGGATCACTTACTGAAAGATGCTGCATTACTTATTAATCCAGCCAAAAAACTCGACATTTTTTCAGGAATTGTCAGAGATGTTTGCTTCCATCTGGGTGTATGTGAAAATGATGTTGAGGCTGAACAATTAATCGATGAGTTTACCCATTATCAGATCGAGGACACGGGGAATCTGACTGGCCCAGTAGATGGGCCCCACTCATGTGTGTCAAAGTACTGGGCACACCTTCTGAGGGACCTTTGCATGGAAGGGAAACTGCCACTCTTTAAGCAGCTGATGATGAGTCTACTTTGCTTGCCACACTGTAATGCACAAGCGGAAAGAGCATTTAGCATGGTGCGGAAAGTGAAAACTGAACTGCGTCAGTCTCTGAGTGTAAAAACTCTGAACTCTTAGTTGGCAGTTAAAATGAATGAAAAACTGGACTGCTGTGATATTAAGCTGCCAAAACATGTTTTAGAGGCTGCCAAGAAAGCCACAGCAGCATACAATAAGTCTACATCTGACGTATGACAGAATGCTGTTTAACTTGGTCTAAACTTTGTGTGAATTGCAATATCTCTGTTTAGAAAATGTAGTAAATGTGATTTTTATTTTTGTAAAGTGCTGTTTCATTTACTTATGGTGTGGTTATGGTATTGCAGATTATCAAATAAAGGTTTTTGGATCTGCGAAGTGTGTATTATTGAATTTTACAGTTCTACCATGCTCCATGACAATGACACGTTTCAAGCAGTGCGAAAATAGGGTGTTCCACATTTTGACCATTTGTCACACATTGTTAGGGTCTGTGTTCCACATTGGCCTCTTAAGAGGTTGAGACCTATGATGATAAGTCTGACTACTGCTGCAAAAGGTACATGTGCTTGTTTCACTGGGTGGGAGAGAGAGAAAAAGTTAAGGATTTCTTGATGGTTGAACTAGTTAGGTACAAGTACTATTTGTATATACTCATCCACCTTAAGTAATGTTTGGCAAACAAGAGTAGTGCACTATATTTCACAGTTGTGCATTTCAGCTTTCTAGCCTTTAAACAGGACAATAAGCTTACAGGAGATATTTGTAGGTATGCAAGTTTGGGATTACTAAAAACAAAAATGGTGGCTTCCACAGTATAGGAGGACAGAAATAATAATAAACTAAACTAACAAGAGATATGTGTATGCATGCAAGTATGGGGTTACTGAGATGTAGGTTTACAGATGTTAGAGGGATAGGTAGAAATCTGTTAGTCCCTACTCTTTGCTACACAACATACAATCTGTAAATTGATATTAAGCACTTAGAAAAGGCAGCCAGCTAGTGTGTGTAACATATATGAAAAAAAGGAAGCAACTCTAGAGAATGACAAATCTCTTGACAAACAGATACTCTCATATATTAACAATCACCTACATTATCCAGTAACTGTGCTGTTCATACAAACATATAAAATCAGGTATTACTTAACATTGTTTAATTCTGAAAGTCAACTATACCTGGAGCATGGAGTGTTGCCCTCATTCCAGTATCACTGAGAACAGATTTCTAAAAATGACTGTGCCATTTTTATATGGAAATTACATAATCAGAAAATCTACTACCCATAATGCAACTCCCTGAGCTGTGCTTCTAGCTACTGATTTACAATTTGAACATTCTGACACTTTAAATTTAAGTAAAGAATTCTGTTATTAACACTTTGCAAGCCCTACTGTATTTCTGATTCATCACTAGAAAACCAGAGAGTGTCAAGTTGGATCTGAAGCTGAGTTTTCTCTTTTAACTCATTACATCCGACTGATGCCTCCAGGTGCATCTGCAGTTAACTCCTACTGACGTCTCTAGGCATCAAATATTGCTTGTTCATATTTCCATCAATAATTCAAAAATCATGCTGTGTATAGGGTTTTAAAAGATTCGAGTAGCATTTCTTTTATTTTTTTTACTCACAGCAAAATCTTCCCAAATCTTCTGATTCTTTTCTGTATTTAGAATAACCATGTTCCACATCCCTTCAGCCTGACTTAGATTAACCTTTTTGGAGATACTCAGGCTGTTTATGTAGGTGCTTCACGCGAGCAACCACAGATTCTTCTTTCTTCAATTTCTTATTTTCTTTCTTTAAAGAGGCAAGACTTTGATGGATTTTATCTTCTTCAACCTTGCTTGACTTCTCATTTACATTTGCAGTAACACGTTTGTCACAATTTTCAAGGTTACCGCTATGTTTTATCTGTGTTAGTACCCCAAATGTTCATAAAGTTAGGACAGTTTTTGGATAATGATGTCCGATTGACAATGCTGCAACATCTTTTTTTTTTGAAAGCCACTTTCAGCAAATAGTTAGGCAAGCTTTTTGTTTGGGCATGCACACCCACACACCTCCTGACTTGCATATAGCAACACCACAGCCACAAGTATTTCCTTCTTTACCAACTCCACTTTTCTGTATATTACTTCTTCCTGCTGTCCTTCTTTCTTTATCTAACTTCTTGGATTTTGGCATTCCAGCACTATGTTCATTATACAACTTATTTACACACCTGTCTCTTCTGCATCACATATTTTCTCTTCTTCTTGCAGTGCTAGAGCTGTGAGTATGTCCTTGAACTCCTGTACTTTTGCTATAGTTAACTTCTAGGTATTCAGTTTAGTCTTTTTTGATCATAGAGCCTTCTCTGTACTAGAACAAACTTACACATATATGTGTGTGTGCGTGTGTGTGTGTGTGTGTGTGTGTGTGTGTGTGTGTGTGTGTGTGTGTGTGTGTGTGTGTGTGTGTGTGTGTGTGTGTGTGTGTGTGTGTGTGTGTGTGTGTGTATGTGTGTGTATGGGTCTAATTCAAAACAATGATTTCCCACTTGCCTGAATCCAAAATTATTCAGACGACATCACCGAACTTGCAAAACACTGACACAACATACTATTGAAGTTTTTTACAGGGAAAACAAACAGTTGGCCAACATAAAACAAAACCAAAAAGCATCATGTCAAACCCACCAAAGTGGTGGGCTGCACCCTCCCCACCTCCAACTAAATATAACAACTCTGGGATTACACTACCATGGGTAAAAGGGCAAATTTCCCAATGTTGGCCAACTGTTCATTTTCCCAGTAAAAAACATTGGTAATAAGTGGTGTCAGTCTTTTGCAACTTTGCTAATTTTGTCTCTATCATTTTGGATTATTCAGGTAAGTGGGGATTCAATAATTTCAACTAGACCTATATATATATATATATATATATATATATATATATATATATATATATATATATATATATATATATATATGTATATGTGTGTGTGTGTGTGTGTGTGTGTATATATATATATATATATATATATATATATATATATATATATATAAAGAGAGAGAGAGAGAGAGAGTAAAAATTAAAAGAAAAAAACACAGCCAAACTACAATTTTTATTGTGTGATACCTAAACCTTCTGTAATGGAGCCTTATGGGATATATGCAAATGTCCCTTAAGGATACTAAATATTTCAGCTACATAGCATCTGAATGGCTATTCATTTTTTCACTTTTTAAATTTTTGTGGTTATTATATATTCAGGTCAATAAATCCAAAACCCACTAACTGTAGACATGCATGTTTCAGACTTTATATTGACCTCATCAGGCCAGCAAAAATAGATAGTTGGACTATACTTCAGAAACACAGGGTATGGTCTCTAGTAGTCCTCAGGCCAATAGCAACCACCCTACACCAACCTCAAGATCAGAGGCTGGTCCCTAGTAGTCCCCAGGCCAACAGCCACCACTCTACACCAACCTTAAGATCAGAAGCTAGGTCTGTAGTAGTCTCCAGGTCAACAGCCACCACCTAACACACACCATATACTGATTTCTAGTAGTCCCCAGACCATCTTCAGTGCAGGTCATCCTTATGAATGGTTCACTGCTCTGTTGCTTCTTTTGATGCTGCTCTCTTAGGTGACTTATGCTCTTCATCAGGGAGTGGCATGGTGGGGGTTGTCCTTGGTCACTTGGTAAAAGAAGCAGTAGTGACTGGTTGGGACTGAGGTGGAGCAACATCTTGAAACTGGGACTGTACATCCTAATGGAAGTAGCAGAGTCACAGAGCTGTTTGGCTCTGGCCATCAGGCCAGAAGTGGCAGAACCCACTCAATGTCAGCCACAAAGATGACGGATTTCTGAGTGGTTTCCCAAAATGGATGACTTGGCAGATGGTCCTCACCACAACTTATCCCCCATTGTGGCTATCCCCTTTATTATGCTATTAACTCTTCACTGTTTGTTTTCCAGTCTTCCCCATCATTAGCTTATCACCCTTTGTTAGTCTCTGCCTCTCCTTTGTGACCCCTCCCCCATTTGTATCACTACAAACTCAGACAGTCTTTATTTTATGTTTGAAATAATCTATCTTTCCTGATATCTCTATGCCTTCTTTCCTCCTTCCTTCCTTCTTACACCACCCCGTAGTTCCCAAACCTTCTATAAAGAAAGGCAGCTTTCCTTATGTGCATTCCTCTGCTTGGCCATCCCCCTTTCTGACTGCTCTATCACACTTTTTCCTAATCATTTATAAAATAAATACAATTAGCTCATTGCTGTGTGGCCCTTGTATAGGCTCTCATCATAGCAATCATGCTACTCGCATGTCAATGGCCTCAGGTTACATGCGCTATTATAGTGCAGTCCACTTAACAGTGCAGTGACTACTTTTTCTTCAAATGGTCAGCTTCAGTATACAGCACTGTTCCTATAGGTTCGCCCTACATCTGCACTTATGTGTATCTAATCCGCAGTGGAGTGTGTCAGTCAGTTTTTATCACACATGTGGTTTATCACAGCACAGTCATATTATAGATCTTTCTGAGTACCCCTAGAATGTAATAAAGCCAATTCCATCTTCATCTAGCAAATAAAAGTACTATTCCACTAGCTGTGCCTCCAAAATATTATAAAGATTTACATCATGGTCAGAATTTTCAACTGGATCTTAGCTTCCAAAGCACAGTTAAAGAGCATATGTTTTTCTTTTTTGCAAAACAAACTGATGTGTGCTGGGTAGTTGACCTTCATCTTACCATACTTATTACACAAACTACAGCACAGTAGAATAAACTTTCTTGTAATATGCTGCTCTGTTTTCCTGAAGGTCAGGATGTGTTCTTATGACCTGCCCTTTAAATTAAAGTTCCTGATCTTTTGAAACATTGCCCAAATTAGATTCTTAAATAATGGTCAGCATGATTAGTGCTGCTTGATTTTTTTTCGTATCAGTTCTGTGAACTAAGTCCAGATTTTTTTTTGGTACAAGTACTGAAAAGTATTTTGCCATGCAAGCATTGAAAAGATTTGTTGTACCAAAGGTTTGTATGTTATCTTAATTCTCAGGCATTTGGTATACTGATAAGACTCAAATTACATAATCTGGAATGACCTTAAAAAATATATTAGTTTGTATGAAAAGGACTTGTTTGTCATTTTGTCATCTTTATCCTTATCATTGGTTTAGTGATGTGCTTCTTGAGAGACAAAATTCAATTTACTTCAGAATGTGTTGTTTTGTAGATAGAATTTCTAACTAAAGATGATTTGCTAATTTAACAATCTGAATGTCCAAAGCAACCCTTTTATGAAAACTAATTGTTCAAACATTGTGTTTATTTTAGCCAGGATTTCTATACCAGTGTTTGTGCTTCCTCTTTGAAATGAGGCATAGTCTGTACAGAATCTTTAAAGCATTAGCAGTGTTGTAAAAAGGTTCATAGAAAGTACAGTTGTGTAAGCTGAATATACCATAACAGTAAATGTTTGAATGAACACTGCTGCAGTAGGCTTAGCATTATGGGTTATATCTTGCCAAGGATATAACAGCCGGCCAGCTTCCAAAGATTCAGGGCACCTTCCAAGCCTCCAAACTATCAAGTAGCTTGATCTGAGCTGACTAAAAGACAAGTTTTGGCACAAAGCCCTTCAAAGCTTTCCTGCCAGCAGAGGGAGGGTGGCTGAGCCCTGAAAGGACAAGGCTATGAATAACAAAAAATAAATGTCCAAACCCTGGCATAAAAAAGCAAGAGGGATAGAGGGAGGGAACAGCTACTGCAGCTGTGATTATTCCAACATCTACTGTTATGGCAAGTTCAAATTATACAACTGTACTATGTTCTTCATATTGATCACTGCTGTAGTTGCCTTAGCTATATGGGTAGATTATCACAGCTAACTGTATTTGGAAGATGGAAAGAGAAGGATGCAGGAACCCCTGGAGACTGGTCCTAGCAAAGCATTATCTAGACCTAGAGATGGAATCCAGCTTATAGGGCATTGCAAAATTATGTACAAAGGACCAAGTATCAGCATCTAGAATACTTCTAGAATACATCCCTTTCAAAAAGCCAAAGTCCTTGTAGAGTGGGCCTTGACCCTGTTTGGATTAGATTTGTCATGCTGAGTGTAGATCAATGAGTGTGTATATGCCTTTTATAAGCTATCGAAGGGCTAGCACTAGAGTAAAAATACTGAGCACATGTGAGCCTGATTGCCATTTTGTAATTAGCTGTTGAGATGTGAACATGTATGTAAGTAAGCTCTGTCTGCTAGTTTGTTTGTTCATATTTAAAGATGCTGTTATCCATCCTGACATTTTTCTATACATTAAAACATCGGAATGAAACCCAAAGCCTTCTTATTACTTGTATTACAGATGAATGATCGTCATGGTGTCAGAAGTGACATATCTAAAGGATATGGAGCCAGAATCAACATATCTAAAAGGGCACAAAGTCAGAACTGGCATATCCAAGGGGCATGAAGTTTGAGATGGCATGGCTAAAACAATTAGAGACACTTGGCTATGGCTGGAGGAATGTACAGGAGTGAGTCATTCTAAAAATGCGGCAAAACTTCACAAAACAGGTCAGAAATTAATTTAGACATCAAATCTTGCTCGGCACTATTTCTTATTTGTAAAATATGAAAAGGGGCATACAGAATGTTCTAAAAGATATTCGCATAAACAGATGTGTATGTTATTGATAAAAATATTCCATCTACTATGGAAAATGTCTGAAATAAAGTCCAAATTGCATAAAATGGATAAAAGGGGAAACAACTGCATTTTTCACAAAGCATATGTATTTTCGTATTAAGCAAAGATGTCAGAGTTTTCAGAAGTGTATAAAGTGCTTGCATGTTTGTGCAGTGTTACAGTAAAGCTATTTCACAAAGTACAGCCATTACAAGGATATATCTCACAGAATACAGCCATTACAGAGCATATTTCACAAAGTAAAGTATTTTGAAGAGTTTATTGTGCATTTGGATGTTGTTACAAGCTCACAGCACTGTTTGTTCATACATAATTACAAGGGCTATACTTTTCAATGCATTTGTGTATACTTTGTGGGTATGGCAGATAGATTTCGAAAACCCAGTGCACTTGTATTTGACATTAAATTGCTGAGAACTGTTGAATGTTTGAGCAAGAGTACGACATTTTAATGCAGGATGCATTTTCTGATGAAGATGACCATACAAAGGCACTTATTCTACTTAATTTACCTGGGTCAGAAGCCATAGAAAGGGAGCATTAATTTGTGTAAGCACCTGCTATTTATGCTGGAGGGGGGGAAACCAGTCATATTGTTGTACAGTCTGAATCAAGGGAGGACCCAGAGTGTTAAAATGTAAATTTAGAGAAATGTGCAACCCCCCAGACAAATGTTACAATGGAAAGGTACTTAGTTTACACAAGGGATAAAAAGTGTGGTGAAACTTTTGCAGCATATATAACTGACCTGAGAAATAAAACTAAAATGTGTAGATTCCTAGCGACATATGCTTTGTGAAAAATGCAGTTGTTTCCCCTTTTATCCATTTTATGCAATTTGGACTTCCTAGCGACATAACACTTACTACATCTCTGCCTCTCTTTAAACACAAAATCAAAGATTACTTCCAAAGCCACTGGCTCTGTTCCTGTTCAAAACCTGACTAATCCTTTACCTCCTCTGCGCTTTCCTACTACTCTGCACTTTCCTACTACTTTACTTTCCCTCTCTCTTTACTGTATCTGCTTCAGTCTACCTCCTTTTAGAGTATTTTGTTTCTTCTTTCCTCTATGCTAATCTCTCACAACTTTCCCTTCTCTTTTCTTATACTGCTTCCCTTCCTCCTCTCCTATTTTAGTGCTTCTCTTTCTCCTTCTGTTACTAAGATTAGTTCTTTAATATTATTAATCAATTTTGCTCTCTGTTTTGTGCCTTGTTCTTGATGTTATTTCAGCTACTTAATGTTATTTTTAGAAATGTGATACTCTCTTTGTATATATCTGTTATTGGGTACTATATTTTTTATTTGTCTTTTCATCTATGATGATTTTGTCCATTTGCTTGTCTATTGTAACGTTTTTTGTTCAAATTTATGTGGAGCTTTTCTCCCCGGGCCTCTACTGAAAATGGAAATGTATCCAGCTAGACTAGCCCGGTCAACAAATGTAAAATAAATAAATAAAATTTGATAACTTAAGGGATGAGTTGATAAAGGACAGACTTGTGTGTGGTATAAAATATTATGTTGTGAGAATTGATTTTGCTTCATGACAGTGATTTAACTTTGAATAAGGCCATTGAGATTGGTCAGATATATGATCTCACAGAAAAACACACAGATATGCTTACAAATGAGAACAGCTCTAGAAGGCACAGTGATAATGCTCATGTTGATAGTATGCAATCTGTTATTAAAAGAAACAGGCCCAAGCACATGGCAGCTGTAACCCCTGCAGCACTCACTGGTAAACCCCAGAACTTTCTAGCAAATTCCAGACTTTTCACAGTCTTAGTGAAGCATAAGAGTTGGTCAGCAAACTCAAAGCATGGGCCCCAAACCAATTTCATTGCCAACTGTCGTAATTGAAGTGGAAGTCATGAATCTAAAAGGGAACAGTGTTTAGCTTTTGGTCAACAATGCCAAAAATATAATAACTGGAATAATTTCAAAAGATTTTGTAAATCAAAAGGCCCACATTATTTTATTAAAATGGAACATTTTAAGAAATTAGTTAATCTGCGGCAACCCCACTCTTTATGTTGATGGTGTGTCAGTGCTTTATGAAACGGTCAATGCAGTAAACTAAAGGGCCAAGAATGAAGTATGTTGTACTCTTTGGATAAATGGCAAACCCACAGAGCTCAAAGTTGACACAGATTCCAAGTGCAATGTTATGTCTGCAGAAATATTTGCGAGTGTATGTAAAAGTGAAAGGCTTGATTTGGCAAGGTGTGTGAAACTTACTTACGGAGGTGAAAAAATTCAAACAGAAGGCTCAGTTGTGCTTTCATGTTACTCTGCTGGAAAGAGCTATGACTTATTATTTTACATGGTTAAGAGGCAAGTCCAGTCATTATTAGGGCTCAGAGACACTTTGAAAATGCTACTGCTTTTATTTAATAAGGAAGTCCACCATGTTAGCTTAAAAGACCACTACTCTAATTTTGCCTAGCACATTTTTTCTACATATGCAGATCTTTTCCAAGACAAATTAGGCAAACTTCCAGTTGTGTACTCTATGAAGTTAGACCCAGAGGTCAGTCCAGTTATCAGGCCTGCACATAAAGTTCCACTAGCCATGCAGGACAGAGTTAAAGCCAAGTTAGATAAAATGGTGCAACAAGGTGTAATTTGTCCAGTTGAAACTCCAACTGAATGGGCATCTTCAATGGTAGTAGCTCATAAGAAAAGCTCAGATGACATCAGAATATGTACTGATACACGAGATTTGAACAAAGTTCTAAAAAGACCTCATCATCTAATGCACACAGTCAAAGAAGTCGCAGCTTTGATGCCAAATGCCACTATTTTTTCTGTTTTAGATGCAAAGAGTTCATTCTGACAAATTCAGCTTGATAAAAAAATCCTCAATGCTCACTACTTTCAGTACAACATTTGGCAGGTACAGGTTTTTGAGAATGCTATTTGGGATAAATTCTGCAAGTGAAGTCTTCAACGTGCAATGGAGCAAATTTTTTCTCAAGGTATCCTTGTGCTATCATAGTAGACAACATACTAGAAGGAGGCCGTGATGAAGCTGAACTTGACAGAAACCTCAGAAAAGTTCTGAAAAGGCCATGTCAAGTGAATCTTAAGCTCAACCCACACAAATGTAAACTCAGGCTACAAGAAGTTCCTTATGTTGGTCATTTATTTACTAGTACAGGCTTATGACCAGACCCTTCAAAGCAATCAGCCATTCTTGAGATGCCAGCTCCAGACAATGTTCACGCCTTGTAATGTTTTCTTGTCATGGTCAACTACCTAGGCAAGTTCATTCCAGACTTGAGCCAACTTTCAGCACCACTCAGAAAGTTGACACAAAGATGTATCCTGGTCTTGGTTAGAGCAACACCAAAGAGCATTTGATGTACTGAAACAGAGAATTGCTAGTCTTCCAACACTCAGATACTATGATGTTCATAAACCAGTGACACTTGCCTGTGATGCTTCGAAATTTGGACTTGGTGCAGTCATTCTACAAGAGGATCAACCTGTTGCCTATTCACAGAGAACTCTTACCCAAAACCCAGATCGATTAATTGAAAGAGCTTTTGGCAATTGTGTTTGCATGTTTGAAGTTCCATGATTATGTTTATGTTAGACCAATCCAGACTGAAACAGACCACCAACTATTAGTCACTATTTTGAGAAAGCCTGTGCATTCAGCCCCAGCTTGACTGCAACGTATGTTGCTGAGATTGCAAAAGTATAATTTCAGTCTTGTCTACAAGAAAGGCAAACTTCTTTATCTTGCTGATACATTATCCAGATCACCCAGAACTACCACTGAACAGAATGACAATCAAGGTTCTCATTCGATTGATGATTTTGAAGTCATGAAAGTGCATAATTTGTCTTCCACACATCTTGATAAGCTGAGAGATCACACAGCCATGGATCCAGTTTTACAGATGCTCAACCACTTTATCAATTAAGGACAACCATAAAAACAATCTAGTTTACTTCAAGAACTGCAATCTTATTTTCCATACAGAGATGAAATTTTTCCCGACAAAGGTATCACTATGAAAGGTCCAAAAGTAATTATTTCAAAGTCCTTGCAACTTGAGTACATTACTATCTTGCATCACAGTCACCCATGAACTGAATCTACCAAAAGAAGGGGAAGAGCAATAGTATTTTGGCCTTTTATGTCACAAGACATTGAGAGAGCACTTTCTTCTTGTTCAGAATGTAGTAGTACAAAGTTCAACAGAAAGAAGTACTTCAGCTTAACCAGATTCCTGAAGTACCTTTGTTGACAGTAGCCACTGATTTCTTCGAGTGGAATGGTCAACATTACTTGGTGTTAGCAGACTCTTATTCCAATTGGTTCGAGATTGACTTACTTCCTTACCTAGCATCCAGTACAGTCATGACTAAGATGAAACATCATTTTGCTGTTTATGGAAGTCCGCACAAAGTTATTTCAGACAATGGCACGCAGCTTACAAGCCAACAGTTCAAACGATTTGCAGAAGAATGGGACTTTACTCATGTCACAAGTAGTCCAGAGTACCCACAGTTAAATGGTTTGGCAGAACATGAGACAATAGTAATGTTTTCGTGAATCTCAGAAATATTCCTCATGACAAACTTCTTGGTTCACCTGCTCATAGACTTCTGTCAAAACAAACCGGAACCACATTACCACTCAATAGTCAGTTGTTGGTTCCATGTGTCAAGAATAGCAGATCAGTGAGAAACAATCTGTTGAAGAAGAGCCTGTCCCAGAAGTCCTACGACAATAAGACCAGCAGACTGCTCAATCCATTATGAAAAGGAGAGATGGTAAGGATGCAAACATCCAAAGGTTATGATTGGATTGGTGTTGTGAAAGATATTTATCCAGAGCCGAGATTGTACATTGTGAAAACAGGAGGAGGAATCTTTAGGTAGAATTGGAGGCATTTACTACTGGTATCTGAGCCTATACCACAGCATATAGCCTGTGAGAAAGACTCTCTATCTCAGAGTGAGTTATCCAGTGTTCCAATTCCAGAGGACATTCCCATTCCTGTGATGAATCCAGAAGTTACTAATACAAGATGTGCACTGCTGACTGTCCCTGTTGCTAATTTTAGTCCCAATTGTTATGTTACAAGATATGGTCAAATCTCTAAACCTTGCAAAAGATGTGAAGCAACCTGGACATTAGCACTGTATTTTGTTTCTGATGTACATAGTAATGCATGCCTATCTCTGCTATTGTTTTTTATAAAGGGCGATCTTTTTAAGAGGGAGGATGTAGATCAATGAGTGTGTATAAACCTTTAAGAAGCTATCCAAGGGCTTGCACTAGAGTATAAATACTGAGCATGTCACACACATACTGCAAAAAATGAGTAGTCACCTGTGCAATAGAAGAAACTGAATTATTTAAAGCAGATTTTTTTTCGCAAGAAGAAACTGTAGTTAAAACATTGCTCATACTTCCACAATATGCCAAAATAAACTAACATGCGAGCCTGGCAATTTAAAATTCTGAAATTCAAAGTTGCAGAAGTATACACTTTTTTGACATACTTATCAATAATTTTCCCGAAGTAGAATTGGAATTAGCATAGTGCATAGCAGCAGAAAAGTCAACTAAGGCTATAGCTGCTGGGTCAGGTTTTGGAATAGTGTATACAAATTTAAAAGAGTTTGGAACTGTATACATCCCATCTACCTTTTTAGGGACAGCTGGCTGACCTTCTGGAAAATTGGTGTCAGTAAGACACATCCTCTAAAGCAAGCAGGAGGAATGGGTGTAGGTTCTGGAAAATCTTTCTGTAACAACTCAAAGTACTTCTGAGGAACTAAGAAGCCTCAGTGTACTCCCACTGAAACACTGGGACATTCTAGTAATAGTCTAAGAGAAAGAGAACTCCCCCCCCCCCATACGGAGAATCAGAAAGTGAGCTCTCCTCTGAGTCTGAATCAGAAATCTGAGAACAAAACCCTGATTGCATTGCTGCATCTTCCTGTACAGATTCAGAATTTCTTTAGGAAAACATCCCTCTTTCTTTTAGCAGAAACTACTCTACAAGAAGGATCAACAGCCTAAATCAAAACCTGACCCAGTCTCAGTAAACTACTCCTATCCAAAGAAATTTGAAGAGGAGATGATGCATGCTTGGTTTTCTGTTTCTTTTTGTTAGGAAAAATGGGGTCACCCATGTTACTAAAGGCAGCTGCTGCTTCCCCAGGGATGGGCACTGCATTCTGATACAACAGGGAAACCTTTGCTGTTCCCACTCCCAGGACTGACAAGAGTGGTTATCCCTTGCCCATTAAGGGCACCCCAATAGGCACAAATGATTTGACTAACCCCTGGTCAATACTGTCTGTAGATGCTGCACCAGATAGATCCAGGGAAAAAAGATGAGTGGTCTGCTATACAACAGATGGCCACAGTAGAGTTACCCACCTATGGCTGAAGCAAATTGCTAGCCTACTGTGGTGGCAAAGGCGGTTTGCTTACCTTTTTTTCTTTCTTGTGGCTGTAAGAAGGGTTAATCTTGGGACTGACAATCTGTTCTAAGGTCAAGCTGAAAAAACATGCCTCTATCCCAAAGAAAAAAGCAACAATGCCAGTAAAATTACAAGTTCACAAAAGTTATTATTTTAGTTTTTTTTTTGACAGAAAAAAACTCAGTAAAAAGCACTTTCAGAACACTATGGCAGCCCCACAATGTTAAAATAAAAACAATTGATCCACAGAAAATATTTTATCAGGTAGATAACACTACTTTTAAAATGACAAACAGCAAGTGCTGCATTTAAAAGTACGTTAGTCATGAGACAATTCATTTAAACACAACACTCCTAGCTTTAAAATAACTTTCCTTAAGAGGAACATAAGGAATGATTAGTGAAAATAAGAAAATAGAAGGTTTTCTTTTTCCCCAAAAGGGAACTTATCTTCTCATCTAAGGAAGTAGAAGCTGGCCATCTAGCTTCTAAAGCTCAGAGAAGTGTACTTTTGGTAGCAATAAAACTCTGAAGGGCTTTGCACCTTAACTTGTCTTTTAGTCATCTCAACCCAAGCTGCTTGATATTTTGGGTGCATGGGAGGTGCTCAGAAATATTGGAAGCTGGCTAGCTGTTATAGCCTTGGTGGGACATAACCCCTATTGCTAAGGCTACAAAAGCAATGATCAATATGAAGAACATCAGAGGTTCATTGTGTCTGGTCAGACCCTGTGAATAGTAATCAGTGAAGTAATTAATTACAAATACCTCAATTCATTTTTCCATCTATGCTGTTGCATGTCAGAAGTTAACAGATTAGGACAGCTAAATTCTGTATTTTTTTAATCTTATTCAGGTACCAGCATACTAGTGTCAGTGTGTGGCAGCTATTATGGTATTTTGAAAACATTTCAGACTCTTTTGTATCTCTTGCTGCTTTCTGAAACAAAGTAGCAATTTAGATGAAACAAGAACAGAAGCAGACTCAAAATGAACAGTGGTTATCTTGCCAAGTTCTCAATGAATTGTCAAGTTGAAGCTACAGACATATGATATATTTTGTTTAGTTTTCTGTTTCCTTTTTTTACAATAGATCAGTCATTCATATGGGTGTCATGCTTCAAGCAGTCCTCAAACCAGCATAATTTTGGGTGATTTTCAATTTTCAATGACATTTTTTTCCATTGGAAATTGTAGCTCTTGGCTGGTGTGCTCACATCCATCTGAATTTGAAACTCCTGCATAAGCTGTCAGAGAGTCAATTATTTCAACAAGTTAGAATGTATATTTATAGAGTTCAGTTGTCATTCTTATTTTGTGTTGCAATCACATTAAGCTATCAGTGCTTAATTCAATAACAGAAGGTAAGGTGTGTGAAGACTGGGTGAAGATAAATGAAGGCTGCCAGCCTAGCCAGGTAGACGTTTGGAGATAATTCTGTCATCTGTAAATATTAATGTAAACCACAGACTTGTTGTCTTAAATGGTAAAAATAGTGATACATGTGGAACTGAAAAAATGTAACAACAGTGCACTCTACTGACAAAGTAAAGCATGTTGTGACCCTTTGATGGTAAAACTCAGAGTCAGTAAGTCTAGAGTGAGGCATCCTGCCTATTGTTTTAAGGCCAGAGTTAATGGCAAGAATTTGCATGAATAAATGTCCTTTTTTGCTCTGGTTTCTGCCCAGAGGTGAAGAATGTAAATGCAGTATCTGTTAGCCTGGGAACCCAGGGAAATGTGAAGAATGATGTAATGTGAACCAGGAATGTGATTTTTAAAAACAGAGAGAATCAGAGAGCATTAAGCAGTTTTGTCTTAACCATCCATCTCACCAGCACATTCTTGCTCTATATGCAAGTTTATCTTAGACTTGTGTTTTCTCTTAGAAATAGCTACAAAACTAGAAAGATTAGACTAAGTGTTTTTCTGTGATGTCAGAACATTACTACTGAATTATTTTAAGTATTTCTCTGTGATCTCTGAACTCTTGACTAGCACTGCGTAGTAAAAAAGTACTGTCTTCTGTTTTGACCATTTGTTATTAAATAATTTTAAACCCCTTCAACTGTGGCTGTTTTTGCAGAGATAATTTAAGCTCTTTAGAGTACCTGCATGCCTTTTCTAAAATTATACAAAGCCACTTCAATAGCTTTAGCCCTGGGCTATATTACCAATTGGATAATAATATTGCACAGTAATAATTGGACACCCTTTTAAGGGCCTTTGAGTAGCTGATAAATATTAGTGGGTGGTGGCAGCTAGTACTACTGTATAGTCTGGGAAAAAGGGGCACAGCTAGACAACCTGTGCCAGCCTTCCCCAGGAGTGTCTGTGTGGTTGTATAAACTCTTCTCAAAGTGCGTTTGTGTGTGTGTGTGTGTGTGTGTGTGTGTGTGTGTGTGTGTGTGTGTGTGTGTGTGTGCGTGTGCGTGTGTGAGCTACTTGGGCAGGGACACAAAGCACTGGTTGGACAGAGAGGGTGCTGGAGGTTTTAGCTTGCCCACTAGGCTGAGATCTGGACCCTATAGCTTTGCCAGTGGGGAGTCTTATTGGGGACCTGGAGAGCAAGGGAGCGACCAGCCCTGGACTGACTGTGATCTCTGTGTGCTCTTAAGGGAAATTGCACTTTACTATGTGTATTTCTTATCCTTTCCTCCTATATGAGATGCCCCTCACTAGTGTTAGTGGTGAGGATTGAGGCTCCTTGATTGCTGGGCTAGGGCACGGGCATCACAAGGTGCATTGCTCAACTCAGCTAAATGCATCATCTCTTAGGTCATCTAGGTGTCATAATTTACACCTATTTCAGCAATTATTTTCAGACTATGTAATTGCAGATTATGTGTATTTCAGAATTAAGTGAATTTAATTTAACTGTAAAACACAGCAGTAGTAAATAAATAAATGAATACATGCAAGCATAAATAAATAAATGGAAATAATGTAGTGCAGCTTTGGTAAATCATTTATGGAAAGACTGGCAATGTTTACAGAGCATTGTCTAGTGGGCCAGCTATGTTCAGACTTCAGCAAATGTAAACATTATATGCCTAGTGAGGGAAGCTAATTGTTGAGAATACAATATGCCTCTCAATGAAGGCTATGACTACCAGCAACAGAAGCTGTCTAGGAAGGCATTTCATTGTTTAGTGACAACAGGAGTTACTACAGATTCATTCAACTGACAACTTTCTTTCTGTACTGCAGTAATACATCATTATTTCAAATAAGAATTCCATTGTACACAACTAGTATAATGCTGTCACTTAGAAATCTCAAACATACATTCTAGACAGCTAATCAAATACAAATGCAAAATACTGATGTGGCATTTTGTTGATGTGGGGAGTCTCTGGAAATGGCTTGTAGCTGTCAAGATTATTTTTACATCATAAGATATTAACTTATTATTGCTCTGGAGTGTAATACACCACATCTCAAGTGCAGTAGTTACTCCTGGTTAATATAATAAATGGCAACAAGTGGCACTTAGTAAGATTCAAGCATGACAAGATATATGGACCAAAATATGCATTTTAAACTTTAAAATGTCTGTGCATTTGGAAATCAGTCACCTTCTTCTTCTTTCGGCTTTTCCCAGTTAGGGGTCGTCACAGCGGAACTCCGGTCCACTAATGATTGGCAGTTGATTTTTATGTACCGGCTTGCCAGGCCTGATGCACAACCTTCAATGAAGATGCGCCCATTCACGCATGTCTCCACGCAGAAGATGCTCTAGCTGAGAATCGAACCGGACAGCGTCTTACTGTGAGGCGACAATGCAGTCACCTTAAATACTTAAAATACTGCTAGAATTTGAAATCATTCACGTGACTGACAACAATGTTTCTGTTTTGCTGCTTATAGATATTGCCTTAGTAAAAGAACAGCTGCTTTTATCAAGCTCAGTACCTGTCTGAAATTTTTTATGTCAAGCCATAAAAGTATAAAATGCCTGGTGAAGCACTGAGAATCATTCATTGTTACGGATACATAAATATTTTTATGTAAATATTTAGATAAGAAATATAAAGACGGGAGTGAGTGACTGAATGCTACATAAATATATCATGAGTGCTAATGACAGAATTAAGAGCATTCATGCTCGTGAATTTTGTAGAGATCCTATGCACAATTTAAAGTTGTAGCAAATAAAACAATAGTGAGAAATGCACATATTTTTGCAGACATTTGCAAGTATAATTTGTAAAATCAGTGAACAACTGACATTTTGGTATTTGTGGTGTCACTATCATAGCAGTAACTATATCACCTCAGCCAGCCTTTGTCACTTTCATTATCATTATCTGATTTGTTATCATAAGGGCATGGTCAGTACTGTAACAATGAATCTCTAGATATAACATGAGGATACATTTTAAGTTTTATTAGGCTGAGAAATATGATATTTTCACATTAGTTGCAGTTGTCAGTGTTCACATTCTGCTTCCTTTTAAATCAAGGTGCTAGCTTCTAACCTATGAGTTTGCTTTATAGATGTCAGACCAGTCTGGTAGAGGTCAAAGCTGTCTCAGATTTCTTTTACAATTTACTTTCTAAACTTATATTTTGTTGGACAGATTTCCCATGATGAGAGGATACACCAACATTACTGTAGTGGGCTATACCATTCAAGATTTAATTAGTATTAATAATGAAGCTATGTAAAGAGCTATAAGTGAATCTCATCCTGTAGTGTTGCCTACTAATGATTTACTAGGGAATTGATAGAAAAGAACTTCATATAGCTTCATTACTTTTATTACAAGTCTCTGTAATAACTGTAATGCCATGCCCATGATGGCCATATCCCTGACATCACATTACAGCGTATAATAAATAGTATCTGACCTTCTCAGTAACAGATGAGGCTAACATATTTTTATCCTATGAAGAGAGCCTCTGCCTCTTTTCTTAGTGATGCTAAACTATCAGCTCATTCTACTGAGTATGGAGAGATCAGTTGGGAAGGCCCACCCCTTTAGTTTCTTAACCTTGAATTATCTTCTGTTTCCTCCCTTCCCACTTAACTTAAAAATGCACTTTATTCAACTGCTTTTACTGTATTTTTGTTTCTTCCTACTTTATTACTTTATTTTGCTTTTGCTACTTGTTCTTAAAGGTGTTCATTTGCATTTATTTTGCTGCATTTCTTGCTCTTTGTTAGTAGTCTGATTAAACTGTAACTGTTTAAGTCTCAGTAAAGCGTCTAAGTTTTGGTTTAAGCACTTGCGCTTCAGGCCAGTTGTTTTACATTAAGAAGGTTTGTGGTCTATAATCTTGTGGCAGGAGAGGTATCTTACATCCTTCTAAGCTGGGAATTGCTGGTTGAAGATTTATTGTGTCTGTTATTCTAGAAGTGACTTAGTTCTGGTTTAGGGACTTTGTTTCCAAACCAGTTAATTTACATTAGGAAGATTTGTGGTTTAAACTCTTGTGGCAGGAGAGGATACCCTGCACCCTTGTAAGCTGGGAATTGTTGGTTGAAAACTTATTGTGTCTGTTATTCTGAAAGTGTCTTAGTTCTGGTTTAAGCACTTGGGTTCCAGACCATTTATTTCAGATTAGGAAGGTTTGTGGTCTACTGAATTTCTGCTTTATTTAAACTTTTTATTTTTTGCTGCTGTGATTGTGATTTTTCTGCACTTTGAATTTCTAGTATTTCTGAATGTTACAACACAGGATAGATTCAGGCTTGCTGAATCTAAACTGTTTGGTATCATTTGAGCACTAAAGCCAGCAGTCCTACATTAAGAAGGCCGCCAAAACCCTTGTGGCAGAAGTGTGGAGCCAAGGACCCATCTGAATTGGGACTGCTGGAATAAGGCTCAGTCTTGGGCTTTCCCTTTGATTATTTTGTTTAAAATTGTTTAACTTTGCTTTTATGCATCATGTTTGCACACATTTGATCTCAGTTTGCTGGAGCTGCTCAGACATTGCACTTCTGCCCTGCAAACAACTCAGTTGAGTATTGTGAAGCACTGACACCGTTTTCTACCCACTTTTGTTAGTTTTACAGGAAAACCTGGATCCATCTAGCCCACTCACCACTACTTACTACAGTATACAGCTGCTATAATGGACAGACAGTTTCCCACCATTTATCCAGCCAGCCTCCATTTACTCCTAAAACAAATAAATACAACATGTGAGACGTGTATCTGTACTATGAATTTGGAATCAATTCTCTCCAATAACAAACCAGATATCAAAGAGGTTGTCAGCACACACACTTCACCTCTTACACATAACAAGCTCACAACACAAAAACCCACATATGCGGAGGTACTCACTAAAAGCCTACCTAAAGATCAGAGACCTCCCAAATGCAAATCTACTGCATACACTGCAGACCCAACAGAATCCACTACACATAATAATACATACAATAGCGTCTCCGCCAATTAGCCACTAAGACAAAACACCTAAAAACCAAATCTCGTGGGTACAGGAGACTCCACAGTGAGACACACAGATGCCCCCCTCATCAGACTGGACAAGGAGAAGGTCATGGCCAGCTGCCTGTCAGGTGTAAGGATATGTACAATCACACATGCACTCAAGTCTCTCAACAACAAGTACTGTTATGACTCTATCAAAGTCCATGTTGGAGAGAATGACTTGAGACATGCCTCAATGGACTATATGAAGAGAGTTGTGACTGAGCTCTCAGATTGTCTGTGCCAGGAAGGTATGTCCCTAGACCTAAGCAGCATTCTACCTTCACCCAGGATGATGCCTTAATATAAACAAAAAAATTGGCTTTTGGTGTCAATCCAGGGGGATCCAGCATCTGTCAGCTTGGGAAGATATGGCCAAAAGACCACGTTGCTTTGCCAGAGATGGTCTTCACTTTTTGCCTCTTGGCTTTTGGTTACTGGCAAAGGTACTTGCTTCTCCCATAGTGCCTTTTTTAGGAAATGTCATAAACAAAATTCCCAACATAAAAAAAAAAAATCGACTAGAGACAAACTCAAGGTTATGCTGCTTAACACTACAAGTCAAAATCAGAAACTCCACTCAATGGAAGCACTTCTTACCTTGAAAGATGCTGATGTCTGCGCAGTCACAGAGACATGGTTCAAGGCTGAAGAGAGCATCCTGGTCATGCAAGGCTACAATGCCTTCCACATGTTCAGACCTCAAAATGAGCATGGAACAATAAAAGGCAAAGGTGTATCCATCTTCATTGAAATAAATATACCTCAAGAGTGGTCAAATAGTACAATTCCCTACAGCTAATCCAAGTCCAACTAACTGTAGGTAAAACCCTCTTCTATATCATTGTTAGCAAAGGTCCCCCACCTTGAACCAGGAGAACCACTCTGCCTACCTGGACCTACTTGAGTCACTCACTATACAGCCAAACACCCTGGTCATGGGTGATTTCAAATATCCTTCCATCAATTGTAAGTCATATATAAGTGGAAACATGCTTGTCCTAAGGTTCCTGGACTTTGTTAATACAAATGTTCTGGAACAGATATTCTGCACCCCCCCACAAGAGGCTCGTATGTCCTAGACTTAGTGCTCACCAACATCAGGGGTCTCAGCACTATAACCTGTGTGTTGCCCTCCCTGGTAAGCTCTGATCATAAATCAGCCTCGTTTGAAGTAATGATCATACCTGACCTCTCCTTAAGAGCAAAGAGGATGAAAATGTTCTCTAATGCAAACTATAGCCTCCTAAGTGATAGCATAAATAGTTTCAAAACCCTTGCTACTACTGTCAACAATGACTCCTATACAGAGGTGTACACAAATGCCCTGTATAAACACCTATACAAATGTATAGAATCGACTGTACCTGAATGGATCAAAACAAGGTCTTCACAAAAAACAAGCCATCCTGGTGGACATCAAGCATAAATAAGTTATACAAGAGGAGGATTAATGTCTAAGAACAAGTGGGAACTGACTCAACAAAGGAAGGACACCCTCTACAGCTTGAACAAGCAAATTAGATATCTTATAAAGTTCTCTAAAGTCAATTGCAAAGTTAAACTAGCATCCCTAGCCAAGGATAATCACAAGTCATTCTTTAGCTATGTCAGAAATTAGAAATCTAAAAGGAAAGGCTCAGTTTTGTGCCAAACTAGTAGTGGATGGTACCACTCATACAGACCCTGAGGACATTGCCAACCTGGTAGCAGACAGCTTTGGCAAAAACTTCACCCCCTGTCCCCAGCAGACTTACCCCAAAGCATACCTGTCACCAGTCCTGTACCTAATATCTTCAAACAGGTCATAACTGCAATTTTCATGACCAAAAACACAGTCTCTTTGGGAACATCCCAGGCTGCCTACTAAATGGTCTAAAACAGGACTTAGCAGAACCACTTGGCACTCTCTTCAACCACAGTCTAAGTACTGGATTTGTACCAGCAGAGTGAAAAGCAGCAACAGTAATTCCCTTGCACAAATGGAGTCCATTAACCGACCCTGGGAACTATAGACCCATAAGCCTAACCACCCTTATCTGAAAGGCCATGGAGAGAATCTTCATGGATGTTATTGACAAAGACATAGGTGACCTTCACACTCTAGACCCAACCAAATTCAGCTTCAATAAGGGTAGATCATGCTTATTAAACCTGTGGACTTCTTTGAAAAAGTCACCAAAGCCCTGGATGAAGGCAAAACAGTACATACAGCCTGTCTTGACTTAGACAAGGCCTTTGACAGAATCCCCCACTCAGGCACCGTTCAGAACTTCACCCAGCTAGGAAATAACCCATATCTCACTTGGGTCTATATTAGATCACTGAACGCTTAGGTAAGCGAACTGTGATTAATCGACCCCGTATAAGCGAAAGCTTACAAAACCGAACTGTCAGAACAGCGATTTTTTTCCAAGGGAAAAAAAAAATCACTGTTCCAACACAAAAAAAAAAAAAAAAAAGCACATTAAAGCATGAGATTAAGTGGAGGGCTTCACCCCCCCACCTCCCAATGTGAGGGGTTGTGCCCCCCACACCCCCCTACTTAAATACACCAACTTCGAGACCGCACTACAGTGCTGAAAATGCCAAAGTACCGAAGCAGCCAAGCAAATTCTTTCTCAGGGAAAGAATTTGCTTACATGCCATTTCGATATTTTGCAGTTTTGGTTTTGTCAGTTTGACCAAGATGCATTCGAAAACATGCGTCTTTGATCTGCTGGTAGGAATCCTCTCACTTGATGGGTAGCCAACTGGCTCAACAACAGAATGCATACAGTCAGAGTTGGGGATTCTACCTCTACCAGTAGACTATTTACCAGTGATGTACCACATGGATCTGTGCCGGGCGCCCTACTGTTTGGAGTCAATTTCTCAGACGTCCAGGTGAAAACAGATGGCCTGTGGCTTACCAAGTTCGCAGATGACTGCAAATTGGGTGCAATCATTGAGCTACCCCAAAAAATGCTGACATACTACAAAAAGGACTTACACAGACAAATGATTGGTGCCAAAGCCATGGACTTAAAATACACACACAAAATGCATTATCATCCCTTTCAGTAAAGGGGAAGCATCTGCAAATTACAATATTAACAGTACCCCCTCCCCCCAGCTCAAACCAGTGGTGAGAGATTTAGGGACACAGGTTGATAGCAACCTTAGCTTTGATCACTATGTGTCCACAGTGGTAAGGAAGACCTTCTTTGTTGCATATCTCATACGTAAGGGCCTCACATCCAGAGCTAAGGTTGTTATAACTCCCCTGTACTTATCCCCTCATCAAACCATTAATAATCTGCAATGCTCCCTTTTGTATGTACCTAACCAGACACCTGCAGCAGCTGTAGAGACCTCAAAGGTTTCTCACCAAGAAAATTCAGGGCCTTCAACATATGACCTACATGGACAAACTGAAGGCCCTCTCACTGTACTCTGTATCTTATAGGCTACTAAGAGGCAACTTGTGCCTGGCCTATAGAGCAGTCTCAGACTCTGCCCTAATGGAAATGCTGCACATCCACAAATCAAATGGGAGACGATTCACTCACTCTAGGGATCCTAACCTAGCCTGTGACATTAACAGGTCATGCTTAAGAGACAGATTTGTCTCCCAGAGATTGTCACTCCTTTGGAAAAAAACTACCAATTCATATAAAACAGAACTCTTTCAATGACCCTATTTAAGCATAACTTAGGCAACTGGATGAGAGACCATAAATTTACCACAGGGATGCCACCTATGTCCCTCTTGGATAAGGGCAGTCGGTACTGATCATAGACTCACATTACAAATATAGACCATATGATTTGACAATAAAGCAACAAAGGGTATAACATGGCTAGGCTTATAAAAGCCCTAGGGCCAATAGCCTAGTAACCTCCTATGAACCTATGAATATTTACCCCTTATTTGCAATGCATTTAGTTTAATTACTCAACAGTAATGAATCTTATCATGTAGGCACTGGAAGGATGCTTACCATGGAAACTATTTATCCCAGGATGGTATACATGTTATTCCGGGTCTATATTAAATCACTGAATGCTTAAAAAAGCGAATGATGATTGATCGACCCTATATGTAAGCGAAAGCTTACAATGTCGAAGTGTCAGAACAGCAATTTTTTTCCCTTGGAAAAAAAATCGCTGTTCCAACAAAAAAAAAAAAAAAAAAAAAAAAAAAAACTAAAAATTAATTTAAACATTACATTAAGTGGGGGCTGCACCCCCCACACCCCCTACTTAAATATACCAACTCCGAGACCGCACTACAATGCCAAAAACAGCAAAGTACCGAAGCGACCAAGCACATTTTTTTCCCAGGGAAAGAAATCGCTTAACAGCCGCTTCGATATTTTCCGTTTTCTCCCTTTTAAGTTCGACCAAGACGCATTCGAAAGAATGCATCTTCGGTCTTCTAATATAGATCTGTTATTCCTACCACAAACAAAAAAAAAAGTTCCCTGCAGTTATGAGGGATTGTGCAACATGCTAAATGTACACATACCCCTTTATCTATATCTCTTTGCAGTAGGCTGCATGCCTACATGTAACAAGTAGAAGGAATTATTAGGATTAATCGCATATTACTTAGTCAATACATGAATAACTGTAACTAAATCTTTACATGCCATGCAATTACATAGTCATAAACCCTACAATTATAATAAAAAACATAATCAGACATTCTGAAATAATCATTTTTTGGGGGGTTGGGGGGACTCCTGACACTCCCTTTGTTTCTCTCTCTCTCGCTCTCTAGATTTTATATATATATATATATATATATATATATATATATATATATATATATATATATATATATATATATATATATGTATATATATATATATATATATATATATATATATATATATATATATATATATATATATATATATATACACACACACACACACACACACACACACACACACACACACATATATATATATATATATATTTATATATATATGAATGTATATATTTATAGCTATACTATATCTTTATATGAGTGTATATATACACAGTATATATATATATATATATATATATATATATATATATATATATATATATATATATATATATATAGGGTCTATATTACAACACCGAACATTAAAAATTTTGAGTGTTCTAATACTGACCCATTTGAAAATATCGAAGAAACAGAAAACCAAATTTTTTCCTAGGGAAAGAATTTGGTTGTCCGTTTCTGTTGTTTCGGTATTTTCAGTGCTGTGGTGGAAAGTTACAGGTCAGGTTCAGGTAAGTGTGCGATTGTGTGGATGTGAGGGTTAGGTCGGGTTAGGTGAGTTAGTGTTAGGGCATGGGTCAGGTAAGTGTGTGATTGTGTGGACATGAGGGTTAGGGCGGGGTAGGTGAGTTAGGTTTAGGGAGCAGGTGAGGTGACTGCAATAGTGATGAACCTTATGGTTAGGATTTGGGTTAAGGTAAGTGGATAGCTAGTGGTGTATGTATAGTTTAGTGTAGGGTTAGGTGTAAGAGTTTAGGTGTATATGTGTGTGGATTGCTGTTTGTTTGGTGTGCTTGTGTTGTGTGTATGTGTTTTGGAACAGCAAATTTTTGTATGTTCGATGTTTTAAATTTTCGATTCATAGGGTTCGATATTAAAACACTCGAAATTTTGAACATTCGGTGTTCTAATATAGACCCATATGTATGTATGTGTGTGTGTGTGTGTGTGTGTGTGTGTGTGTATATATATATATATATATATATATATATATATATATATATATATACACACACACACACTCACACACACACACACACACACACACACACACACACACACACATACACACACACACACACACACACACACACACACACACACACATATACATGTATGTATACAAACTCTGACCACAGCAAACTTGAATAAAAGGACAAAGATGTAAAGCAAAAAAAAAACTGGAATTCATAGTTTAATTTTTTTCAGAGTTCTAAAGCTAGATCTGTGATCTTATGGTTGTGATATTTCGGAATTGATTATAAAACTTGTGCTCATCATCAGTGTTCCCAACTAAAATAATAATAAATTAAGTCTTAAATTATTTTAAACAGAAGTCATTAGTTAGAACTGTGACCACCTGTGCAGTAATAAACATTGGACCCAGTCACTAACAACTTAAATGAAGTCACTGCTAGAAAGATAGTACCTTTACCCTGAAGTACAGTGACCTTGAAGTCTGTATAATAAGAATATGGGTGCAGTAGGCAAAGATATCTGCTTGCGTGTTGTGGAGGATTCACTCCCTCCACCAGCTCTCACACACACACACACACACACACACACACACACACACACACACACACACACACACACACACACACACACACACACACACGTTTCCTGTTCATCTCTAAAAAAACAGTTTATTTATTTTTTTTTATGTTTTTGAACAGCTGACCTACAGCTAGTTTTAAGTGCTACAAAGTCAGTTTCACAAGACACACGTGGAATGCCATCCTTGCCAAAAAGACTGAAGTAAATTTTGTAGCCATGAATTACTAACTAAAATGACATTTGACTCTGGTAATTATAGGCCACTATACTTGATAAATATAGACATCAAAATCATGAGTAGAGTACTACCTGTCAATTCAGACAAAATTCTTCAACAATTTATACACCCAGGCCAGAGAGAATTTGACAAAGTGGGAAAAAGAGCTGTTATAAAAGGTGGTTGCAAGTTAGTTTTTTTTGAATAACTAAGGAAAATGGAAAGACTAGCACTGTCCAAAATATATTTAACTGCATAGAATTAGCATTTATTTTCTCTCTCCTACATATCAGGAGTTTTGCCAACGACTTTGTGTCTTGGTTATAAGCAATAGACTACACCGTATAGTCATAGTAAGGTACCAATTACAATAGGCAAAAAAGAAGGTTGTCCCTTTTCAATGAGTCTTTTTATCTTGGTCTTTGAAGAACTGGCATTAACAATCCATTGAGACTGAAACCTTAAAATGTATGGGACATTCTAAGACCTTCAGGTTTTCATTGATTACTGTATACTTGCAGCAGGAAAAATAGATGTTGTTCAACAGAAATCCTTACAATATTTAACAATTTTGAAAAAAAATATGTGCCTTAGCTTGTAACTTAGATAAAACACTTACAGTTCACTCATCTCAAATTTCGGCAGGTAAGGGATCCTGTGCGGGAATACTGACAATGAGCTTCACTAACTATGTATGAGTTCCATTTATGACATATGAATTTGTAAGGTTTCTGCCCCAAATGCATTTATTAAAGGAAGGAGGAGATACAGTTTATTATTTTTGTCATATTAATATAATGAAAAATAATGGTCACTCCCTTTTTATTCCACTTAATTATACACATACCTATGGAGTCACAGGAAGCAGGACTGCAGTAATTTCAGAAAGAGGCAGAGGTTTGTGTGCATGTACACTCAGGGGGCAAGGTTTACCAAGAGTAAAAATTACCCTGTTTATCTCTTTGCACTACTGCATCTAATATAATCTAGTCTCTAAAGTTTCAATTGGAAAGGGACAGACAGGTAGAATTGTCGGGGGGGGGGGGGTTGATGAAAATACACATCCTTGACATAACTGGTTAAATAATTTCTACAATTGCATAACAAAATGGGAAGACATACAATAATTGAGCAAGAAATCATAGAATATTTGGTGTCATTTTCTGATCCTAAAAACTTAGCACCCTAAGGATAGTCAGATTGGGAGGGAGTGTAGGATTTTAAAATGGTTACAGTCATACCATGTTAGAAAGCCAATAATCTAGTTTAAAATAAATGAAAAACTGTTGTAGTGCACCAGAGACAATGGCTGAGATCCACAATTTTTATTAACATTTTGGATCTCAGCTGTTGCTTATGATGCACTACAACAGTTTTTCATTAATTTGTTGGTTTTACATCTGTTTTGAATCTAGTTAAAAAGTCATAGATTAAGTTAATCTATGAAGTTGTATTCTATTATCAAAGCCGATTGGTCACCATAGTCTGACAAATATCCACAAGTTCACAAAGAATTTGGACAAGGTGTCCCCTGATGATATTGAAAGTGTGATCAGTAAATGGATAAATGTTAAAAAAAGGGGCATGAAAATGCTGTATATTGATATGCTAAAAAAACAGATATAGGTTGCACTTTCATCAGGTTTTTAATGGTTCAAAGAAAAAGAAAGGCATGAAGTTCTCTGCAGATGAATGGGTGGAGGTAAGATAAATGATACTTAATGTGAAATAATGGACAATAACCTGTGGTCAGGCAGTTAGAGTTATGCACACATTATATACTCACAAACACGGCCGGCCTTAGGCATAGGCGAACTAGGCGACCGCATAGGGCACCATACAGACCGGCCTTGTAAAGGGTGCACTATGTGTGTATGTATTTATTTTAATTAATATAAAGTTCGTGCTCTTCTTGACACTGGAACCAGAGGGCAGAGGGTGGGGGACGAGAGGTGAAGCAAGTACCCTCCTACTTACAGCAGCAGGTTAGCCAGGAGGCTTAAAAAAAAATCTTTAGTTTGTGGTGCGAGAGTCTTCTTTAAGGAAAAATTTGCAAGCGTCATGACGCCAACATCATCGAAATGCATTCTGCTGTTCCACGTGGAATTTAAGCCAGGCCAGCCGTTCAAGAGAAGAGTTACGTCTGTGTCTCTGCATGTTTTTGTTTGAGTTATAAAGATGGTAAGTGTATGTGTGTGTCTCTATGTGTAATTTAAACTGTTCATTTCTGTATGAGAGAGAATGTGTGTGGGTATGTATGTGTATGGAATTTAAACTCGCTGTTCTGTTTGTATTAGATATGAAGTGTGTGTGTTACTGTGTGAGAGTAGGTATGTGTGTATGGAATTTAAACTAGCCTTCGTTCCTTTGGAAGGAAGTCTTTGTTGCTGTACAAGAAAGTAGGTGTATGTATGTCTGTGTGTGTTGCTTTGTGAGAGAATCATTGTATGCGTGTGCTGCTGTGGTAGATGTGTGTGTGCATAACTTAAACTAGTGTGTGTGCATAACTTAAACTAGTGGTTTTACTCACTTCTATATGAGAGAGAAAAGTGTGTGTGTGTTGTATGAGAGCAGAGTAGGAGTGTGTGGAATTCAAACTAGTCATTAGTTGCTGTATGAAAGAGGACAGTGTGTGTGTGTGTGTGTGTGTGTGTGTGTGTGTGTGTGTGTGTGTGTGTGTGTGTGTGTCATGCCATAAATAAGTGGAATAAAGGCCCTAAAATAGGGACACTTTTTAAATATTGCTCTTACAAACTTAGAAAGTTGATAGAAAGCTGATAGGTTTTGCACTGGTGCTGAATTTTCTGAAGGGTATGAAGTCTGAAACTCAAATCTTTGTCAATATTTTCTAACTTCAGTCTTGAAAGATTTATCAGTAATTTTCCAGAAAACCATAACTATGGAAAATGGACCAAAAATATGAGATCCCTCTCAAATGTCCAGATTTAGCATTATAGTTTTTGTCTTTCTCATAATTTGTGGTTTTCTGGCAAATCAGGGAGAACTGAAGTCACTAAATAGCGCTGCAAATCATGAAGGCATGTATTGTGTTAATTTCAGCTCCATAAGTGTATCAATATCTAGTCAGTATACAGCTCACAATGTCTTATTGTGCCTATAAAATTTGCCACATGTGTTGTGCTTTTAATGGGCAGTGAAGAGTTTACAACACAATTTTTTTAATAAGCGTTCTAGCAACTTTCTAAGTTAAAAAGAACAATACTTAAACTGCCCCTATATTTTTTGGCCATTGTATCCACATTTATTTTAGGCTTTGTTCAGATTTTTTTGTAGTAAGTAAGAGATTGAGAGGTATGCATAACTCTCAACTGTCCAGAATAATGGGCTAATAGGTTGAGAGGTATGAAGGTATGGTATGTAATGCCTTAGTTGCCGATTATTTGTTGCATTTTAAAGGTGGATAGGGGTTCTGCATTCCTGAGTGTCCTCTTTTGTATAGGATACCTAGTTGTCAGTTTCTCAGTCATTCCCTGTTGCAGTATTACCAGCTTTTTTAATGTAAAGTTGGCAATTACTTTGTCAAAGGGCAGCAGGCATTGAATTTGTAGATGAAGCACTGAAATGTAAAGTTGTTTGCCAGTAACAGCCTTTTCATTATTTACAAATCTCTTTAATGTGGAAGTATTCAGGTGAATTTTACTTCTGCAGAGATTGTGCTTATTGACTGATACTCTGTCTCTCTTTCGGCTTTTCCCGGTTAGGGGTCACCACAGCAGATCACCTGTCCACTCATGACTGGCAGTGAAGTTTTACGGTGTCAAGTTGCTAGCCCGGTGCCCAACCTTCCATGGAAGGCACACACACACTCACGCCTAGGTCCAATTTAGCATGTCCAATCCACTTACAGCATGTCTTTGGGAGGAAACCAGAGCACCTGGAGGAAACTCACATAACCACAGGGAGGACATGCAGACTCCACACAGAAGGCACCCCAGCCGAGCCGAGGATCGAACCGGAGAACCTCGTGCTGTGAGGCGACAATGCTAACCGCTGCACCACTGCAGTCGTCTTTGCTTATTGATTGATACTGGTGGATTGTAATGACAAATATGAGTGGCCTTTTATGGTTAAAATATTCTGAAATGGGCAGTTTTGTCATTATTGTGTTATGCATTTTTTTCATTGTTTGCTGGAAAAATGTTCAAAATTACAAATTTAAAACATAATAACAACTGGTACTGTATTATACAAGGAATATAATGTATTACAATCAGGAAGGTGAATCAAAAGAACACATACATGAATGCATGGCCATAAAAATGTGTTCAATGAGCCTATAATTTGAAAATGGCCCAAAGGTAAACTTAATTCTCCACTTTCCAGATGCATTTAATTTGAATGTAAGTTTTAAAGCTGTTTCAATGGCAGATAATTTCACTGCTCATGCTAAGCCTGTTTTTATTGTGAGGCTGTACTGTTTAGCAAGTGGCTATTGGTGTTTGTGCATTTTATTTCAAAATCTTATCATAGTAGAAATACCTAATTGTATACACACTGAGGTTTAAACATTGTTCATAGTAACCGGAGAGAAATAGCCAAGTAAGGAAACACTTGTATGACTGGGGAGGGGGCTGCTCGGGAGGGCCCAATCTATTACCCTGACTAGGGTCCCATTTGACCATGATTTTCTCTGCTAATAAAGTATGAGTAGTTTACATGGCCTCTTTAAATCCTGGAAAAACATGCCATGGTGCCGGTGTCCTCTATTTTAAGGAGGACCAGGAGTGTTACACATACTGATGTGAGTAATGGGTCATGAAAATTACCATTTTCAACAGTGGGTCTTGGTCCATAAAGGTTTGGGAACCACTGCTTTACACTACCTACCAGACTGCTGACAGAAAGGAGTTTGTGTTTCAGTGCACAAGGAATGACTTCAGGAACAGGAGCATTCAAAAGGATACGGGAGTCAGAAATTATGCAGTTGTCATTACAAAGATGTTTAAAGTCTAACCAAAATGAGGAAATTATTTTGCAATTAACAACCATATGTATCCAGTCAGCATCAGGGTGTCCACATATCCAACATTTCATTTCATCTTTCTTGCACATTATATGGTGAAAAAAACATCTATGTAAGGGAAGATGTAGATTGCTTCACCGATTGTAAACAAAGTTTTTTTATCTTTTTCCAAGAATACTTGTTTATGAACTTCACTTGAATAATTCCAGAAAGAAACATTTGTCTTGCTAAAATAATTTCTGAGAATTTTATAAATAATATGTGTGTATAAAGTGTTCTTGGGTGAGCTATTAATAATTGTTGAGATAAAATCCAAATTTTTTGGAGTTACTCTTATTGTATGCCTCTAAAGAGGGTATGAGCTTGGTATGTATAAAATCCTTACAAGTATGCGTGTCCAGCCATTTGCAATTTTGCAAGCTATATTTGCTGATCAAATAGTCTGCAGAACTTATTTTATTAACTGAGAAAAACTGATCCCAATATAATAGGTCACCCTTCTTAAATTCTACCATTTTCTGAGTATCAAAAGATATCAAGCATTCATTTCCATTGGCAATCGGAAACATAATTATTAATAAATTTTTAATTGATTAGAAAACATAAGCTTTTTAAACAACAGCCATACTTGCTTTATAAGAGGTATAAGAACAAGTTTTGACCTTTTTGACCTTTCACTTTAAATGTATATTTTTAAAATCCATATAAAGATGTTTGCATGTATTTGAGTATATGCTTCAAGCAATGTCCTATTACTATTAAGAAGTCTTCATGTATTGATTTCCAATATGATGTATAAGTTGTATTATTCCAAAGCAACACTATGTTAATAAATGCAGAGTATAAATAAAGATCAATATTTGGAAACCCTATACCTCCTTCATCCCAGCTTGTGGTGTGCCAGAGTAGAGAAATTCATGTTTTTTTTTTTTTTTTGGATACCAAAGGAAGTTGAGTAACAAGTTATTAATTTTCTGTTTAATTTTGACAGGTGGGGGAATTATTAGAGCTTGGCCAGTGAATAAATTTTTAAGTAACAGTATCATTTAGAATGGGGACATTTAACAACAACAAAACATATTTTAAGACCTACAAAAAACAAATCAAAACAACCCTAAACTGTTCTGGTAGTTAGTAAAACAGCTACTAAGACCAAGGCAAAACGCAACACCCCCATCCTCCCGTAATAAATAGCCCAGAGAATATAGCAATACAATCCTATTTGTAAAGAGTGGATAAAAGTTTAGAGGAGATAACTGTCAGTTATAATCTTCATAAACTCAATCCTGTCTTTCACCAAACAAAACACTTTAACAACTCTTACTATCCAAGTACCCAAAACGTACAATACATTGTCATATGCAACACTGCCTCCACCTCACGAATAAAAAAAAATACTTAAAAAGACTGAAACCTACCATCCTAGCTGAAGACAAATTGCCACCAGAGTATCTAAAATAGCAGCAAAAGCCATAGCATTCCCAGTTTCCATTCTAATTAATATGTCATTAAAAAATGAGTTAGGCTACCAGCCACAACTCTGAGCTGAGATACCAGATGACTAGATGCTTCTGAGTTTCCCACAAATCGTAAGTCACCTGTTTTTCCTTCTTTTTTGTTTGATTATACTATTTACTGCACTTTATATTGTGTTCTGCTTATTTAATACTGTAGATCAATCCTGTAAACTAAACTGTGCTGTTTGTGCTGCATTTGTTTGCCTTACTGTGTCTATTAAATTGTATTTTGTTGCTGTTTAATATGTTGCATAGCCTTGTTTGCAATCTTCACTGTTTGCAAAGTAATTGTCACTACTTTTCATTGTTTGCAAAGCATTTGTTCTGTTTGTTCCATTTTCCACCAAGCAGGGTTTTAAATTACTGACTTTTCTAGTGGTTTAAAAGATTCTTTGTGTGTGCTTGCTGTTTTTCTGCTGTTTAAAGCATTTTTTTTGTGTTTTTCCACCTAAATTAATGTGGCTAGTAGCCATACCATAGTACAGATACAGGTTTGCTTCCTCTGGGTTTGTTTGTAGCAGCTGTTGTATTCTGAGCCCATTTTCCAAGCCATCTTGATTGGAAGGGGCCCTCCTGCACCCTTGTGAGAGAAGTGTGCTGATTTGAACCTGTCTGATAAATGGTGATTGGTCTAGGGCTTCAACTAAACACACTCATTGGTTCTTTTGAGTTTTGAATAGCTCAGTGGTGCAGCAGTTTGCATTATCACCTCACAGCAAGCGGTTCTCCAGTTTTATTCTTGGCTAGGGTGCCTTCTGTGCAGAGTATGCATGTCCTCCCTATGTTCATCTGGGTCTCCTCTTTGTGCTCCAGTTTCCTCCCATGTTACAAAGACATGCTTCTCGAGCATTTATCCCTGGGCCTCTGCTGAAAATTGGCTTATTCCAAGTCAGACTTTACTGGTAAACAAATGTTAACTAAAATAAATAAATAAATATTGTCTTTAAGTTTTTTTTTAAGTTTTAGTTTCTGGTATTTAAGCCCTGCATTTGAGTGGGTTTCTGCTTGTTTGATCATCATGCAGCACTGCTCACTGATACGCAATTGTGCAAATAATTTTGGAAATTTTTCCCTTAGATACGGCTGTAGTACATTACTGTAGTCCTCATCTTTAGTACATCTCTGGTCTAAGGAAGTATTGCTAGTAAGCTGTGACCTATTAAACAAGCAGTCAAAAACCTTATCATAAATATCAATCTACAGAGCATCTCCTAATCAGTCCTGAAAGCACTCCCATTTATGATATCAATTCTTCAAACCTAGCATTATAGACAGTTGGACTGCCCTTGTTTCTCCTGACAGCCTTGTGACTTGGGTCTCTTGAGGCAGTGTAGCAACTGCCTCATGTACACTGACAACCCTCTACTAATAACTTACTTACAGAGTGTGACAGATATATCTACACCAAGAATCATCAATCCATTCTCTCTTTCATACTCAAAACAGTAACACTGAAGAGGTTGTCAACTCACCCTCCACTATTCATTCACATAGTACCACTACTCATACACACAGTATGCATCCAATACATAAATCAACATATGTGGAGATTCTCTCAAAATACTTACCGAAACAAGAGACCTCCAAAACAAAAGGCTAATGCAACTAACAGTTCCCACAGCACCTAAGACAAATAGCAAGACCAGTGTCTCACCGACCAAGCCCTTAAGGCGCAACACTCAAAAAGCAAATTTTCTTGTCACTGAAGACCCCATAGTGACATAGATGGATGTCCCACTGACCAGGTTAAATAAGGAGAATGTCATGGTCAGCTGCCTATCTGGTGCCAGGATTCATCAGATCACATATGCACTCAGGTCATTCAGCAGCAACAAGTACCATTATGACTCTGCCATAGCTCATGTTGCAGTGAATGACCTGAGACATACCTCACTGAACTATGTGAAGAGAGAAATGATTGAGCTCTCTCTGAGTATGTGTTCTTGGCAGGTATGTCCCTAGCCTTGAGCAGCATATTACCCTCACCTAAAATAATGCCACAATATAAACACCAAATGGTTGATTTCAATAACTGGCTTAATTTTTGGTGTCATTCAAGGGGATTCAGTTTCAGTCATCCTGGGATGAAATGGTCGATAAATCTTGCTGCTCTGCTAGAGATGATTTGCACCAGGCACCACTAGGGTTTAGGTGCTGGTAAAGGTTCTTGCCTCCCCCATAGTGCCTTTTTTTGGCAATTTTGCTTTTGAGACCTTGCCTATGTAAAACTTGACAACCATAACAAAATAAGGATTATGCTGCTAAATGCTCCGAGCTTAAACCAATTCTGCTAAATGCTGGGAGTTTAAACCAAAAACTACACACCCTGGAAGAAAGCCTGATTCAAGGCTTCTGACAGTATCCTGGCCTTGCAAGGCTACAATACTTTCCACAACTTCAGACCACAAAACAAATGTGTGAGAACCAAATGACAGAGTGTTTCTATCTATATTAGAGATAAATTCACCTCCTGTCTAGCTAGACTGGATAAATCCATGAAGTTACTCCAAGTTTAGCTGTGGCTAAGACTGCCATTCAAGTCATAGCTAGTTATAGATCCCCTCCATGGATCATGATGCACACAAGGCCTACTTGACAAAACTAGAGTCGATCCAAATATTGGCAAACCCTTTGGTCATGGGGAATTTCAATTATCCCATCATCAACTGGGAAAACTACTCTAGCCATAACTCACTAGCACAAAAGTACCTTGACTTTGTTAACTCATATGCCCTGGAACAAATTGTTCAATTCCTCACAAGAGGAACAAACATTCTAGATCTAGTCCTTACTAACATGACAAACAGATGCACCACTGCAACTGCTGGACACTCAGTTAAATATGACCACAAATCACTCACCTTCGACCTGGCACTAACACCAGGACTCACAAAAGGCGAAGTCAGACAAAAGAACTTCACCAAAGCAAACTATACATTACCCTCCTAAGGGAAGGTATAAATGCAATCCAAGCCCCACACCCCAGGTAGAAGTGATAACTACACCAAAGCTTACACTAAAGCCCTGTACAATTACTTGTATAAGTGTATAGACTATGCTGTTCCAGAGAAGAATCAATGCCAGAGCCCAAAGTAAAAAAAAAAAAAAAAAAAAAGCCGCCCTGGTGGACATCCAGCATCAACAAACTTTACAACAAATGCAAAAAGTTGCTGTCTAAGAAAATTAAGGCAAGGCCCCAACAATGGAAAAGCACCCTCCTCAGCCTCAACAGGCAAATAAGACGTGTCATATCATCTACGGGTAACTTTGAGAAAAATTTTGCAATCACAGCCAAGAATAATCATAAGGCCTTTTACAGCTACAGACACAGCCTAAACGGTAGGACCCAAGCATGAGCCTAACTAGTGATTAAAGGTATCACACACACACACTCTGATCCCGCAGATATAGCAAACCTGCCAGCAGACAGATTTGCTAAAAATTTCACTCCCTTATCCCTTCCAAACTTATCACAATCCTTTCACACAACTTCCCCTCCACCTTACATATCCAAAAGTAGGTTATTAAAGCCTTATCTACGGCAAAAAACACAGACTTTATAGGACTAGATGGCATCCCAGGTTGTTTTCTAAATAAACTAAAACATGAACTAGCATCACCATTAAGTAACCTATTCAATCACAGCCTAACAACTAGCTTTGTTCTAGTGAAACGGAGAACAGCAACAGTTATTCCCCTCAACAAAGGAGGCTTAGTAACATTGCCAAGGAATTATAGACCCATAAGTCTGACCAGCCATATCTTAAATAAAGACATAGGAGACCTCCAAACCCTGGATCCTAACCAATTTGACTTTGTCAAGGGCAGATTCTGCCTGTTAAACCTGATGGGTTTCTTCAAAAATGTGACCAGAGCCATTGACTATGGCAAACCTGTGCATAAAGCATACCTTGACTTGGACTTGGCAAAGGCTTTTGACACAATCCACACTCAGGCATTACCAATAAACTTATCAAACTGAATGTAAACCCCTTTGTTGTAAAATGGGTTGCCAAGTGGCTCACAAACCGATCACACACTATCAAAGTAAGTGACTCTACATCAGCCAACAGACCTGTCACCAGCATGGTGCCATGAGGGTCAGGGCTGGGCCCCTACTGTTTGGTATATACATCTCAGAACTTCAGGCCAAAATTAAAGGGCTGTGGCTGGCCAAGTTTGCAGATGACTGGAACCTGGGTGCAATTACTGAATCCCCAAATGATGTCAGTATACTTCAGGTGGGTTTTACACAGACCAGTGACTGGTGACTTAGTCGTGGTCTCAAACTGAATGCAAAGAAATCCATCATTATTCCCTTCAGTAAAAACAATGCCCCTTCACACTATCAAATTAACAACAGTACCCTATGTACTTTCAAAGTGGTAAGAGATCTGGGATCAAAAGTAGACTGCGACCTTAACTTTGACCATCATATGTCTCCTGTATTAAGGAAGGCTTTCTACATAGCACACCTGATTATCAAAGGCATCACCTCTAGAGCAAAAGAGGTTATAAACCTTCTATACTTGTCACTAATCAGGCTCATAATTGAATATAACGCCCCTTTCGGCATGTACCATACAAAGCACCTGCAGCAATTGGAGCGACCTCAGAGGTTTCTGACTAAGAAGATCAAGGGACTCCAGCACATGCTTTACAGAGACAGTCATAAGTCCTTTCACTATATTCAATATCATATAGACTACTTAGGAGAGACTTATGCATGGTTTACACAGCAATCTCTGACGCAAACCTAATGAATTTGCTGCACATCCATAAATCGAACGGAACTAGAGCTACCGGTTCCAGGGACCTAAATATCACCTGCGACTTAAATAGGATGTGCTGGAGGGACAGATTTGTCTCCCAGTGACTGCTGCATCTTTGGAATAGGCTGCCAATTCATGTGAAGCAGAGCACCCCTATGACACTGTTCAAAAGGAACCTGGATGAGTGGATGGAGCGGCTTAAATTCTTACCAGCGATAGTGCCCACAACCCTCCTGCACATGAGCAGTCATTACTAAAAACAATCCTGGGTATTGACTAGACTATGGCATTACACTGGGATGAAACAGCTGGGCTTGAAATGACCTCAGGGTCGATAGCCTAGTAACCTCCTATGAAAAAACTATGTTCCTAATAACTGGAAAATATTATACATCATACTACTACATAAAGGTGGCAACTCTACTGACCTAACCAGCTACAAACCAATTGCCACCCTCTCTCCCTTCTCCTAGAAAAATGGATACACTCCCAACTTATCAAATAACTAAATGACCAGAACCTCCTCTCTCCCACTCAACACGTATTCTGACCTTATCATAGTACTACAGCTGCCTTTCTCAACTTTGCCAACAATGAACTCCAAAACAGTAGCAAACTAGCCTCAACTGTCTTTATTTACCTATCAAAAGCATCTGATATAGTTGCACACCTAAAACTTCTTTATGAATTTGCTTCTCTAGGTCTCACTGCTCAAATCCAAACTTGGTTTCACAGCTACCTGTCTTAACAGGAAATAAGCTGTTAAATGGCACCACGACTACTTCAGTTTTCTTCCAGTCTCAGTCAGTATTCCCCAGGGATCAATTTAAGGACCACTTCTCTTTATTATCTTTATTAACAATCTACATTTCACCGCGAAACAAGCAGCTGTACTAAGATATGCAGATAATGCTACACTCATCTGTTCTGCCCAAATGCTATCTTTCCTGCAAAACATCACCTAACAAGCCTTCTTAGCCCATGAATCCTGGCCAGATAATGCTGACCTACTCATAATTGCCCAAAAGCCAAAACTAGTATTATTTACTCCTAAACTACCTAGAACAAAAACATTCACTCCACATTCTATCATTAAACAATACAAAAAAAGTTGTTTCTAAAACCAAACTCCTTGGAATACTAATTGATGATAATTTCAAATAAGATATCCACCTACTTCAAATCATCAAAAAAAAAAAACTGAAAATACGCTCCCTCTATAGGGTGAAAAATGTTCGTACTGACCACTTCAGAAAATCAACAGCAAAAAAATACTTACTCCCATACCTGCTTTATTCATCACCTATCTTTCTAATCTCAACTCCACATTAAAAAGCAAACTAGAAATAGCCTACAATAAAATTGCCAAATTTGCTGCAAATACCCCTCCCCCCAACAAACAAACAAACAAACAAAAAAAACACTTACCATTGTATACCCATAACATATCTTAACTGGCTTGAACTTCTGCACTACTTTAACTGCTCACAAGTGGCTACAGCCCACAAACTACTCTGAAAAGTATCCATCTCAGCAAGGTACAATGTGACCTTACAGTGCATCCAGAACCCTCAGATCCAACAACAAAACACTACTCTCTGTTACAAAGGCAAATAATTCTGTCAGTGGTGTACTTTACTGTTATCAGGCTAAAAAATCTGGAACTCAGTCCTCTTAGAACTAAGACAAATAGACAAACTAAATTTAATGAAACCATCACTGAAAAAAAACTTATTAGACAACTGTCTGTGCTCCTACACAGCACAAGGATAATATATAAATACTACTACTAAACAGTTTTCCCCTCCCATATATAGCTAACCCTCTTTAAACCCATATATGTCCATGTTAGAAAAATATGTATTAATGTGTGTATGCTTAATGCCAATTAATAACAAGTATTTTTAATACGCTTTTCATTCTATTTTTCATACACTGTATTTTATACAAATTGAGTTTCATATGAGACTGAAAAAGATGCTTTTTGAAAACTGCAGTATGCTTTCTGAAACTTGCAAGTTGCCCTCTGACCTAGTAATTGCTAGCACAGCAATATTCATGTTTATGCCTTTTGGAAATGTACTTGAGAAGCAGGTGTTTATCTGCTAGGTCAGAAGCGAATGAATGAACAATGCCTTATTTTACAAATGTAATGACTTTAGACAAACAGCTCTGTTCGAAGGATGGAAACTTGTGCAGCTGTAGTAACTTAGAGATAAAGTAGACAAAGGATTATTAGAGAAATGAACTGCTAGCATTGTGCTTGAATTAGCCATAGTATCTTGAATAGTAACATAACATGTATCTAACTGGGAGTAATCAAGGCCATGTTGTTTTCCTCAGAATGTTTCACGTAAAAATTGATAAATCAGCAGAAGTTCATGGGAAAGATGGTCAGCAGATGATGATGATGAAAAAGGTGGTAATCTGTTATGTCAGCATGGTAGGACATAACCAGTTTAAGAATGTATAAAAATTAAAGTATTTTCTGTTTCTGTTTAGACAAACTCTGTATTAGCACGTTTTTGTCTCCTTGCTGCAAGATTAAAGTGCCTTAACCTGAACCTATTGTGTTTTGATCATTTTTAAAGTATATTTTCCCTTTGACAGTCCATCCTTTTCCTCTTCTCTATCTTACCTAATATCTCTAGCTCCATACCACTGCCTCATGTTACTTGACATAGTAATGTTTCTGTTGTGTCTTTCGGCTTTTCCCGGTTAGGGGTCGCCACAGCAGTACTCCGGTCTGCTAATGATTGGCTGTAGATTTTTATGTGCCGAGTTGCCAGCCCTGATGCACAGCCTTCAACGAAGGTACGGCCATTCATGCATGTCTCCACACAGAAGACGCTTTAGCTGAGAATCGAACAGGACAACGTCTTACTGTGAGGCAACAACGCTACCGCAGTTACTTGACATAGTAATGTTCTTTATAAAACAAACATACTAACATCAAAAACTACAATCTCCTCTACAAACTCTAACCTACTTAGTTTACTCCTGGAAACTCTATTTTAAAATAGTTAAATGACATTACATCCTAACAAATTTCAAAACATATGTCTAGTAACTGCGTATATTTTATTTCAGTACATACCATATTTGACATTTCATCAGTAGATCCTAAACTGTACATACAGTTTTAATGTAGCACATATCTGAGTCACAATAAAACGTTTTAAACATATGTATGTAAAGTAAATATCTTCTGTATTAAAGTTTTTTTTCTCATTGTACAATAAAAAACTCCAGTTATGTTACTTTATGAAGGTATTTTGCAATGTTCTCTGTACTTATATCTGTAATAAAGATGGAGCTTTCCCCCTGCTCCTCTGCTGAAAATGGGATGAATCTCAGTTGGACTTTCCTGGTAAACAAAGATAGACAGATAAAATCATAAATAGAAGGTGTAGGGCTTGGGTAAGCTGTTTTGAGCATAAGGGATTAGATAATGTTTAGCTCTGAATAACATGCCTAGTTCTCTCCTATCTCTGTAAGTGACTCCTGGACTTACTGACTGAGAGACAACAGAGGGTGTGCTCGGTTATGAACACATCAAAGTGCATCATGATTAATGCCAGGATTCTACAGGGATGTGTTCCAGCCCACTGTTATTCACCACCCTGACCCACAACTGCTATGCAAAGCACAGGTCAAACCATATCATCAAGTTTGCTGATGACACCACAGAAATGGGGCTCATCACAAAGGAGGAGGTGGCATCTCCAATAATTTGGTGCAAGGGGAACAATCTTAACCTGAATGTAAACAAGACCAAAGAGATTATCACTGACGTCAGGAAAAGAAGAACAGACCGCCCAGCACTCAGGATCAATGCTGAGAGTTTGTAGATGGTTGAGAGTGTGAAATTCCTGGGTCTACACATATCAAAGGATCTCTCATGGTTGGAAACACCAGGCAACTGGCCAAGAAAGGGCACCAATGCCTCCACTTTTTAAAAAGGCTGAAAAAAGCTAAGCTTCCTCCTCATATTCTCTCCACCTTCTATAGAGGTGAAATAGAGAGCATCTTCACCTGGAACTTCACAGTGTGGTTTGGAAGCTGCAGAGTTACAGAAAGGAAGGTGATACAAAGAGTGGTGAAGGTTGCAGAGAAGGTAACAGGCATCAGTCTTCGATCGATATGACATCTTTACTCTGCAAGAAGCATCTGAAAGGCCATGAAAATAATACAGGACAACACGCATCCTGTGCATGGACTGTTTAAGCATCTGGCATCAGGCAGGAGATATCACAGCATCTGCTGCAGGACTACAAGATTCAATAACAGTTTCTACCCTACAGTAATTAGACTTCTGAACTTGGGCACTAGTCCCAAGGGTCTGCACACATAAGTCAATTTTTATTTAATCGTGCAATATATACTTACATATATTCCAAGTAAGTGCAATATTTATTTGTTATATCTGTAGTCAGTATTATTTAACCCACTAAAATACAATATTAGACAAATAACTTAGATTTTATTCAAGCTATAGTGAGTTTTGTATTACTTAAGTAGGGTAATTTAACTCAGGGGAGGGTATTTTTTTCATATACGAGTGTTGGCAAATGTCTTTGTTCTTTCTTGCGTGTAGTGGTAGTAGTACTGTATTTGTTAGTTATGTTTATTCCTCTACTTGTATGTGCTGTTTCACTTTCTTATGTAATGTCAAGAATTGAGCTGATGCACGAAATTTCATTTAGGCTACACATGTGTAGTTCTAAATGACAATAAAGTATACTTTGACTTAGTTTATGACTGGTTTAGCAATATCACTCTAAAACTGTAGAAAGCAATTAGATTGGTCTTGTATTGGCACCCTTAGGAATTTAGAGTAGGTAACTTGTTCTAAAGTAATGTTATTAGCATTGATTATGCTTAGAGGAGAAATGTTGAGAGTAGCTTTAGTTCCAATGAACATAAGGTTTGCTTTATTTTGGTTTAGAAATTGTTGCAAATCTGTGAGCCAGGTCTTAAATTTGTTGAAAGATGATTGTTTTAGTAGTTGTATTCTATCAAGGGAGTCTAAAGAGTAAATTAATGTGGAGTCATCAGTGTATTGAATTATAATTTCATGACCCACTATTTTGTATTCCATTTTTAAAGATGATAAATAGCATGGGTCAGAGAATGGAACCTTGAAAAATACTAAGACTGATGAGAATGAATGCACAGTAGGAGTATTTCCATTTTACGGACTGGAATTTATTATCTAAACAGCTCTGGAATCAGTTTAGAGTAGAAATAGAGACTTTGCATTGGGCTAACCTGTTGAGAAGTATACAGTGTTAAAGCCTTAGACAAATCTAAAAATATAGCTGCAGTTGCTAGCATTCAGTCGAGAATGTTATGCATTTAGATAGGACAGTAGAACCATGGTAGTGGAGTGGAATGGTATGAATCTATGTTGAGTGGAGACAAGAAGGTTATTCATGATTAGGTGTGATAATAATTGATTATTGATACATTATTCTAGCCTCTTTGGGATGGAAGATTTCTATATCCTGCAACCTTTGTGAATTGAAGTGATATAAGATTGTCTCCAGATCAGATTAATGTAATACTCTGCTACGGAGTGTTGGTCACTGTTGATAATGGGGTAAGCTATGTAGTTCAGGTAACCAATAAGTTACCTAGCCGAGATTCCTAATTGCCTCAAAGTCATGTCTCATTATGTGACTTGCTCACATGCATGCAGTCTGCAGATGAAGATAAAAAGATTAAAACCCTGTACTCTTGACAAAGGAAGCAACTCCTTGTCAAGTCAGAGCTTTAGTGCTCCTCTATATCTGACAGACTTAAAGTAGAGTCTTTCAGATATTCAGACAGTAGCAAATCTGATGCTGATGTGGTAGGTTTTAATTGGGACTGATTAAACAGACAAAGAAACTTATGTGATTGTACATGGAATACTGTGGACTTGTGTGCTGTTCGTATTCTGTGGCAATGTGACTATGTAGATAAACTGAGAGTTTATCATACACGCAGTATTGCACTTAGATTAATTGAGAACTGAGATTTATTGATTTTTTTTCCTACCTATATGTATTAGTTTGTTGATGTTGCTCCAGAAAAGTGTAGGGTTAGTAGACGTGTACATCTGCAATATACTGAAGAAGTTTTCTTCTTTTGTGTTCTAATTAGAGTGGCAGCTTTATTTCTAAGAATTCTGCAGTTTTGCAAGGCTACAGTGGTTTATATGGTTTTCCATGCCTTGTCTGTTTTTGTCATAACTTTTTTCAGTGTTATTCATTAATGATGGAACAGGGGAGGATTTTGCTTTATTTTTGCACACTAGAGCTATGGAGTTTAGGACATTCGGGAAGTTGTTGAAATAGATAAAAGCATCTTCTAGAAGCGGAGTTCTTAAAAGAGTTCCAATCACATTGCTGTTTTAAGGAATTAAATTAGAAACCTGTGGTTTGTTGTGCTCTTAGTCAAAATAAAGGTTGTGTTTCTTACAAGTTTAGTATGACCTCCCAAATAAGGTAGGTTGGGTGGTGGTCACTAATAATGTCTAGATTGTGCCTGCATTTAGAATGTGTAGTTAGAAGTGAGTATCCAGTCTAAGAAACTATTTAAGTTTGTTCTTCAGTCTTGTAGGTTCTTTTATTAGCTGGGTTAAGTCTAAGAGGTTTATTGGTGGGAGGTTTGGGGCAGGTATTTCCTGTGTAGGTAGTTTATTCTAGTCAAGACTGCCGTCAACCCCACAGAAGAATAAAACTGTCTTTTATAGTAAAATAAATCCAGAATAGTATGTTTTCAAAGGTATCAATCTTATTGATAATGGGGCCTGAAGGGTGGTAAATAATCCCTTTATGTAGTGTCTCATGTTATTAATTGAGGTAGTGGCTAGTAAGATTTCAGTGTTTGTAAATGACAGTATTAAGGTATATAATAGCATAACAGAGATTTTTCCGAAATATAGCCCTTTAAGATGAATGAATGATATAGGAGCCATAATCAAAACTCCTAATGATGTGGACATCCTACAAAAGGCCCCATGGAGACAGATGCCTGGTGTCAAAGCCATGGCCTCGAGCTCAATGCCAAAAAGTGCATTGTCATCTCCTTTGGTAAAAACTCTGTACCCATGAGCTACCATATAGGTGGTAGTCTACTTAACATCGAAAGTGTGATAAGATACCTTGGGACACAGGTGGACAGTAGTCTCTCCTTTGATAATCACATTGCCACAGTAGTCAGGAAATCCTTCTACATGGCACACCTCATCACAAAAGGTTTCTCATCCAGGAAAAAAAGAGGTCATTGTTTCCTTTCTACTCATCAATCATTAGACCCATTATAAAGTACAATGCCCCTTTTGGTATGTACCTCACAAGACATCTAGAAACTGGAAAGGCCACAAAAATACCTCACAAAGAGGATTACTGGCCTCAAACAGATGCCCTACACAGACCGTCTCAAAAAACTCCAGCTGTACTCCGTCGCATATCGCCTACTCAGAAGCAATCTCTGCCTAACATATAAAGCTATGTCAAATCCAAAGCTGTTAGACATGCTCCACTTAAAGAAATCCCAATCCCCCTGAGCTGCACGCTCTAGGGACCTAAACCTTGTCACCACAATAAACAGGACATGCTGGAGGGATGGATTCCTGTCCCAGAGACTTCCCATACTCTGGAACAAACTACCTATCTATATCAAACAAAGCTCCTCATTGGCACTCTTCAAGAAAAATCTTGATGATTGGATGGGAAATAGGAAATCCACCCCGGGAATCACCTCTGTGGCTCTGCTCGACAGAGGCACAGGAAAATGATTTTCTTGGGTGGCGAAAGCCAGGGTACCTTTTTGGCTAGGCTTATATAGGCCCTAGGGCCAATAGCCTAGTACCTACCTATGAACCTATGATCATCCCAAAGTACACTGTAACTTTTGAATAAGAATTGTTCTTCGATGATACAATGTTTAAGCTAGGTTTCAGTGAATAGTTAAGATATCAGGTTTGTGGTGGGCTAGCCAGGCATTAATCTATTCTGGATTGCCTATTTTTATGATTCTGTCATTAAGGTGACAGCATTTTATTCCTTTTTCTATTCAGTGATGTATGTAGACATAGTTGTAATTTGTTTGACCTGGATGGAGATGCACCACCTCCCAAGTTATGAGATATAAGAATATGACATGGGTACTATGATTAAATTTACTGAGCTGCTTATGTGATAATGGATTGTGTTAGCATTTGCTTTGGGCATAGTTAGACCTATGTGTAATATCTGGTGTGTGCTCTTGTGTTGATATGGGGGTGAAACATATTGTGTGTCATATGATAGCCACTTAAGTAAACCAGCAATACAAGAAGTGACAGTATAGTATAAACTGGATGAGTATCATATTGCAGAATGACAGAAAAGGAGTGCAAGGGTGCTGTTAGTCTAGGGTGATAAAGATTGCATCAGAGAATGCAGAATTGTCCTTTCAAGATGCTGTTGGTTAGGTTATGTTGGGAAGATGGCTAAGGCAGAATAAGTAGGGATGCTTTCTTGCATAAAGAATGGTTTAATTTAATTTCATTGGGTGATAGATTTAGTATTGTCTTAATGAGTGGCTGGATTAATTTTGTTTTGTGGGATTAATAGTCTATAGCATCATTCTGACTGAGTGGGTGTAATAGCCAGAGAGAGGGGGAGGGGTAAGAAAGCTACAAATATGTTGACTGTCGAGTGTGGTAGGGAAGGAAGTAAAGTAGGCCTCCAGTGAAGAGCAGAGTGCACAACTGGCATCCAGCCAGACTGTGTAATCACAATTCCAGTAAGAAGTTAAGTCTGTTTTTTTTTTGTAACTATTACAAGTCACCTCAAAATACAGTAAGATTACCCACAATTGTTTGGCCACTTTATGAAGGAAGCAGGAAAGACACAGTGCCTAGCGCAAGTTGGCTACAAATTTCCAACCTATGGGACTTCTGACTTAATATAAATCATACAAAGTATTGTAACAGTCAAACAGACAATAAATTCAGTCAATATAATGAATAATAATACAGGTGTACATGTTATTATAATAGATAGATGTGTTACTGCTCACATTGAAAAACATTTTCCTCACTGGGATTATGTACACATATTTCAGTAATAATTATTTATACAAAAGTTTTATGTATATCCAATCATATAATATTTTAACAGTCTTGTATGAGAGATATAATCATGTTGCATTTTGAATAACTCTATCATTGTTGATTTTATGGCAACTCCATTATATACTATCTGCTTGCATTAACAACAAAGGTTATAACAATTTTATAAAAATAAAACTAATGACATTAGGTGCAATAAAAGGGTTCCTTAAGGAAACCTGCATATTTATTTAAACTTATCCCAATTGCTCTAAAAGTATAACACCTATTGGATACCTTCTATTTTCTTCTTCCTCTGTCTCTTTTTGAACAAAATTCTTTAAGACATTTTTTTTCAAACTAGTAAAGGAATTATAGCATCTATGAACCCCTTATTTTCTGAAAATAACTTATGACTAGTATGATTGCCTTAAAAGAACTAGCTAGGTATTGAGGTATTCACGTTGAGCCATATTCTGTCAAAAACAAAAGTTAGATCCACACAAAATCCAGTGAATGGCTAAGGGAAATCTTTCCCTGCTTTAAATTGTCCGTTCGTTGTTTTTTGCTTTTAATATTACGTGGTCGATGTTTAGGTGTTTGATCATGTAATATAGACCCGCCATGTTAACCCTTGTATCCTTATTAACCAAGCTGTATGGTTTATATTTGCAGCATGAGTCTATGATCAGCACTTACTGCCCTTATCCAACAAGGACATAGATGACATCCCCCAGGGTAAATTTAAGGTCTCCCATCCATTTGTCTAAGTTACGCTTAAATAGGGTCATCAAAGAGCTCTGTTATACGTGAACTGGGAGTTTGTTCCAGAGGATTAGCAATCTCTGGGAGACACATCTGTCCCTCCAGCATGTCCTGTTAATGCACAGGCTAGGTTATGATCCCTAGAGTGAGTGAATCTTGCTCCATTTGACTTGCAAATGTGCAGCATTTCCATTAGGGTAGGGTCCAAGACTGTTCTGTATGCCAGGCAAAAGTCGCCTCTCAGCAGCCTAAAAGATACAGAGTACAGTGACAAGGCTTTCAGTCTATCCATGTAAGCCATGTGTTGAAGGCCCAGAATTTTCTTGGTGAGAAATCTCCGAGGTCTCTCCAGCTGCTGCAGGTGTCTGGTGAGGTACATACAGAAGGGAGTGTTGTACTCGATTATTGGTCTGATGAGGGATGACTAAAGCAGAGTTATAACATCCTTAGCTCTAGATGTGATGCCCTTACTTATGAGAAGTGAAACACAGAAGGCCTTCCTTACCACTGGGGACAAATGGTGATTGAAATTAAGGTCACTATCAACCTGTGCTCCCAAATCTCTCACTACAGGGTTTGAGCTAAGGGAGGTATTGTTAATATTGTAATTTGCAGGGACTTCCCATTTGCTGAAAGGGATTGATAATGCATTTTTTTTTTTTGCATTTCATTTAAGTCCATGGTTTTGGCACCAGTCATTTGTCTGTGTAAGCCCTTTTTGTAGTATGTCATCATCTTTGGGGAAATCAATGGTTGCACCCAGTTTGCAGTTGTTGTCGAACTTAGTAAGCCATGGGCTATCTATTTTTGCCTGGACTTCTGAGACATAGATTCCAAACAGTAGGGGGCCCAGCACAGATCCTTGTGGTACACGACTTGTAGCTGCTCTGATGGTAGAGGTGGAATCCCCAACTTGGACTGTATGCATTCTGTCGGTGAGCCAGTTGGCTACCCATCTAGTGACATATGGGTTAACTCCCAGCTGGGTGAGTTTTTCAGTAATGCTTGAGTAGGGGATTGTGTCAAAAGCCTTGGCTAAGTCAAGATAGACTGTATGCACTGTTTTGCCATCATCCAGGGCTTTGGTGACATTCTCGAAGAAGTCTGCCACGTTTACTAAGCATGATCTACCCTTAACAATGCCAAATTGGGTTGGGTCAAGAGTTTGAAGGTCACCTATGTCTTTGTTGATAATGTCCATGGTGATTCTCTCCATGGCTTTTCAGATAAGGCTGGTTAGGCTTATGGGTCTATAGTTCCCAGGGTCATTTGATGAGCTCCCTTTGTACAAGTGAATTACTGTTGCTGTTTTCCACTCTGCTTGGACAAAGCCAGTACTTAGACAGTGGTTGAAGAGAATGCCAAGTGGTTCTGCTAGGTCCTGTTTTAGACCATTTATTAGGCAACCTGAGATGTTATCTGGTCCCACAAAAGCTGTGGTTTTGGCCACTGAGAGTTTGGTTATGACCTGTTGTTTTGAGATACCTGATCAAGAACTGGTGACAGGTATGCTTTGGTGTATGCCTGGTGGGAACAAGGGGGTGATGTTTTGCACCAAATATGCCTGCTTGGTGATATCCTCAGGTTCAGTATGAGTGGTACCATCCACTGCTAGTTCGGCACAAAGCTGGGCCTTCCCTTTTATATTTCTGACATAGCTAAAGAATGCCTTGTGATTATCCTTAGCTAGCATAACAAAACTAAAGTCAGTTCCAGCTTAAAATAAAAACTCACAAAAGCATACTAAAAATGAAGAGAAGGGACAAGAATGTTGTGTGCTAGAGCACAATCAAGTCACAATAACACAGCTAGCAGATGCAGACAACACTCTAGCATACAGATTTGGAGCAAATATCAGGAAACAAATCATTATTGCACTTTTTCTTTAACATGATACCACTAAAAATTACTTCCCAAATAGTTACATCTGCCTTTAGTAATGTCTGAAGCACATCTTCCATGAAATCAGATAAGATACCAGAAAGTGTAATCTGTGCAAAGACAGCATGGCATAACCCCTTAACCAATTTTTAATGTTGTATTAAACATGTGCAAATCCCTATAAACTGACAATTGTAGTCCCAAAGCACAACATAATGTCCTTTCATTGACCCCAGTAATAACATGGTTGTAAAAATAATGGCTTTAATTAGCTGCAATTATGGCTTAAGGACAAATGAGTTTTATCTAATTTTATAAAAATGAAATGTGTAGATGTTTTTCTCCCTAACATCAGAAATGGCTGTCTGGGGACCTGATGACAACAAACTGACATTTGTTTCCTTATAATTTCATTTTGAAGGAAAATGTCATTCTTAACCTTCTTTACTTTATCATACAGAAACTTTAAGTAAGACGTTATTTTCCGTATTAGCCAGTTTCAATGAGAATAAAACTAATGACCCACTGAATGCTTTTTTTTTTTAAGACTCATATTAATTTACAGTAAACTATTAAGAGAAACACTCACTGTTGTTCTCAATAAAAACAAATAAGACAGCAACATGCAAATTTAGCATCACAGAACATGTGACAGGCTATAAAATAGCCCTAGAGTCTTTAAACTAATCTTTCTATCTTAGAGACATGTACAAACACTTTTTCTTAAATTACAAATTGGTTAAGAACAGTAAATGTACAGATTTCCAGTGTTTAAAGATAAGTGCAAGTTAAGTACTGCTTGATTAGCTGCTGTCTAACCTAATTTAGGAATATCTCCTTAAATACTTCATCCTTAAATACTTCATCCATAAACCATCAGGTTCCCTTCAAGTGTCTGTCAGCGCCCATTATAAACATGACACTGAGCTTTTTTTATTTATTGATTGATTGACATTTTTCCTATAAAAACAGCCTTGAAATTTTACTAATACCTAGTTGCACACAGAACAGCTAGTTTGCAGTGATGAGCACTACCCCAGAGTTGCAAACCAGATACTCCTCAAATTACTTTATATTCACACTGTAATAGACTAATCAATAAAAAAGGGCATGCTGGCATGGGTATGAACTTTCCCACTAGTCAGTTACCAGATTGGTGGATATGGACATCCTGAAGCAATGTAGAAATTGCCACAAGTTTACTGACAACCAGCTAATTCTCAAACAAACTGATATCGTATGTGAGAGATATATTTTTAAGATGGCAGTGGAGGCAAAGCTCTCCCATAAAAGCACTCCTAATGTCAATCAGGTTGTCAGTAATGCACACACTGTACCCATTACATACAGTTCAAAGCAGACACATAGATCCACATATGCTAACGTACTTAAATGTAACCTTCCTAAACTCCAAAGACCTCTTAGATGAAGTATACATAACAAATACCCTCAGCAGCCCTGAATGCACTCTTTCAAGATGACACAAGCATCAACATTTACAGACACATCTCATGGAGCCTGTACTTCTAAGCTCATATGTTAAGCCACCACACAATCCAACATTCTGGTCACTGGAGACTCCATTGGGAGACACACTAATGTCCCTTTCCCCGGGCTGAGTAAGAAAGACATTACAGTCGGTTGCTTATTAGGGGCCAGAAACTGCAAAATTACACACGCACTCAGGTCACTGGACCACAAGTACCAGTATGACTCAGTCACAGTCCACTATATGAAGAAAGATATCATGGACCTCTCAGAATATATGTATCAGGTTGGTATGAGCCTAGCACTGAGCAGCATTTTCCCTTCTCCAAGGATGATGCCACAATATGGACAGAAGATGACTTTTTTAATAACTGGCTTAGTTTCTGGTGTCATTCTATTGGGGTGCAATATTTGTCATCATGGAATGAGATGGTGAACAGACCATGCCGCTTTGCCAGGGATGGTCTGCACCACTCTCCCTCTAGGCTTTCAAATATTAGATTAAACACTGTCCTCCCCCATATTGCCTTTTTAGGCAATGCCAATTTGAAAGTAGTTCCAACATAACAAATCAAAACCATGAAAATCTAAAGGTATTACTGTTCAATGGCCGGAATTTAAACAAAAATCTCCACTCCCTACAAGCTGTCTGCACCTTAGAGAATGCTGATATCTGTGCGGTCATGGAGACATGGTTTAAAGCCAGGTAGAGCACACCAGTAGTCGAAAGCTATAATGCCTTCCACACATTTAGACCAAGTACTACACAAACAAGAACTAGAGGTGGATGTGTCTTGAGTTACATCAGAAATAAATATACATTGAGGCTTGTCAAACAAGACAATACACTTGAGTGTCTCCATATTCAACTCACCATAGGCAAAATCCCATACCACTTCCTTGCAAGTTATTGGTCCCCGTCTATGACCTACAAAATCCATAACATATATTTAAACTTACTGGAAACACTCACCATCCAACCAAATACCATATATATGGGCAACTTTAATTACTCCACTATTAACTAGGATTCATATATGACACTGAAAGTGCAGTAGATTCCTGGATTTTGTAAACCCAACTCCCTGGACCAGATTGTTAATACATTGATCATAGGTGCAAGCATACTGGATCTGCTCCTCACTAATAAGTAAGAGTGCTGCACACACCCTAGTGTAATGTCTTCCCTGGTAAGATCAGACCACAGAATGGCCTCCTCTGAAGTAAAAATAAAATCTGGAACCCCAGCTAACCCTAGGATGATCAGGAACTACTTTAAGGCTAACTTCCTACTATTAAGTGATAACCTGGCAATATTTCAAGCCTCCAAAACCATGAGAATACTGCTACCTACATGAAATTGTTCACAGAAATACTATACAAGCATGTTAATAGCTGCACAGAGGCAGCTTTACCTACCAGGAAGATGTACAGAACTAACTCAAAAAACAAGCCATCCTGGTAGAATCACATCAATTGGCTATATGAGACAAGGAAGAAAATGATGACAAAACTTAGGAGGTGTAGCGCCTAGCAGGATAAAATCACTCTCATCAAACTAAACAAATAACTCAGAGGACAAATAAATTCCACCACAACCAAATCGGAGGTAAATTTGGCCTCCTAGGCCAAGGTCAATCACAAGGCATTCTTTAGCTATGTACAGGGCCTCAAAGGCAGTACAAAAAAGTGTGTGTAGGAGCCACCTATAATGAGCCAGCCCAGGAGATATAGCAAACCTACTGGCCAACAAATTAATCTCCAAATTTACCCCTCTCTCTCACTCAGCCTCCCCTTGGGAAATACCATAAAGTATAACTCCCCTACTATCACTAGGGAACGGGTCCTTAGTGCTCTCTCTAAGGCCAAGAACACTGCATCAGTGGGCTAAGACAATATCCCAGTATGTCATCTAAATAGTATGAAACATGACCTATCAGGACTTCTGGAATTACTATTTAACTGTAGCCTCCAAACAGGGTTTGTATCTCAGGAATGGAGAACAGAAACAGTTATCCCTCTGTACAAAGATGAGCCATCTACAGACCTTGGAAAATACAGACCCATAAGTCTCACAAGTCTCCTATGAAAAGTCATGGAAAGAATTAGCATGGAAATGATCAAAAATGAGATAGAAAACCTCCAGACACTAGACCCAGCCCAATTTGGTTTCATCAAGGGCAGATCATGCCTAGTCAATGTGGTGGACTTCTTTGAGAAGGTCAGCATTGCAATGGATGAAGGTAAAATGGTTCACACTACCTACATTGACATGGCTAAGGCATTTGACACAATACCCCACCTCAGGCATTGTTGAAAAACTGAAAAGGTTAGGTTTAATTCTTTATGTCACTAGGTGGATAGCCAGCTGGCTCACAAACAGGAACCAGGAAGTTAGAACTGGGGAACCCAGCTCTGCAGAGAGATCAGTCATAAACACAGTCTGTGAGGGATTGGTCCTGGGACCTTTCCTTTTTGGCATTTACTTCTCTGAAGTCAAGGGCAATATCAACGGCCTCTGTCTGGCTAAATTTGCAGACAATTGCTAATTGGGAACAGTCATAGAATCTCCCACCAACACAAATGTTTTCCAGGAAGGGTTGACTCAGACAAATGACTTATATCAGAGCTGTAGACTGATACTGCTTACTCTGCTTTTCCTGTTCATTTTTTTTTTTGGGGGGGGGGGGGTTAGGCTAGATGTGAATGCTACTTTGTAAAGAGGCTAAATTCAAGTGTGTCGCTATTTGTCAATGTACTCTTTTGAGCTTTTTGTTGCTTATTTTCTGTGTTTCAAATGTGATTTAGTGTGATGCTGCCCATCACACAGCAGTGAATCTCACTACACAGTATAAACATAGGGTTTTAGTAGCTTATATTTCTCTATACAACCTATTCCACAAATTTGTATTTTACTTTTTCTGTAGTTCTGTGAAAAGGCTCTAGTTAGGTTGTGAGCTTCTCTTTATGGGTGGCTTAGTTTGTTTTAGAAAAGAACCATCTCTAGTAGATCAACTCCATAAATATAAAAGAAATAATATCTTCAGCACACATTCCTAAGCAAACTGGAATGAAGTATTTGCATTTTCCAACCATTTCTGTAGCCACAATTCTTGAAATGGGCATCCTGAGACAATGTAGCAATTGTTTTATGTTTACTGACCAATACATGCTACTTAAACTAACAGATACAGTGTGTAACAGATATATAATGTTATTGGGGGCAAGGCTCTCTCAGAACTCCACAACAAATAGCAAACAGGTTGTCAGTACCACATAATCCAACACTAAACAAAGTACACATAGCTCAGATCAAATATACAGATCTACACATAGGCTCTTAAAAGTAACCTACCTAAACCACAAAGGCCTCCTTAATATAAACTAAGTAACAAACGCCCTCAACATGCCTCTCACCTGTACAGATTTTCACAGAATGTCCAGATTTTTGTCTCATATTTTTGGTCTATCCCTCATAAAATTTATGGTTTTCTGGCAAATCACTGAGGACTGAAGTTGCTAAATAATGACACACATTTCAGTTTCAGAATTCATAGCCTTCAAAAAATGCATGCTCTTACAAAACCTGTAAGTCTATAAACTTTCTAAGTTTATAAAGCAATATTTAATATCTGTCCCTATTTTTGGGCCTTTGTTCCCTCATAATTTTAGGTTTTGTCCAAATTTATTGCGTATGGCCCTCAGCAACCTCATAACAGACTACAGGGGCAGCACCCACTGAGAAACATACATTTAAGTGTTACTCAGTTCAAAAGCCCAGAAGACAAACATCTACACAGTTACAATATCTTAGGTATAGTTGACCCCATAGTGAAACACATTGATGCACCACTCACCCAGCTGTGTAAATGAAAGGGTCATGGTCAGTTGCCTATCAGGTGCTAGGATTCAATACACCATGCAAGCATGCAAAAACTTATATCATAAGTACACATCTGACACAGTCATAGTACATGTGGGTGTAAATAACCTGAGGTGTGCTTCCCTGAATTATATGAAAAGAGACACGATGGAGCTCTCTGAATATGTGTTTGAGGGGATATAAACCTATCCTTGAACAGCATTTTACCATCACTAAAAATGATGCAACAATTTGAAAAAAGGTTATCAGTTTTAGAAAATGGCTTTGCTATATGAAGAGAAACATGAAATCTGTGCCAGCCTTTCCCAGATGTGTGTGTGTGTGTGTGTGTGTGTGTGTGTGTGTGTGTGTGTGTGTGTGTGTGTGCGTGTGCGTGTGCGTGTGTGTGTGTTAGCTACTTAGAGCAGGGACACAGAGCACTGGTTTCACAGATAGGGTGGTGGAGGACTTGGCTTGGAACACTCTGCTAAGGACTCAACTCTACAGCTGTGGTCAGTGTGGAGTTTTATTTGGGGCCAGGTGAGAGAGAGGGAAACCCAGCCCCAGGATGGGAGGGTGTTCTCTGTGTGCTCTTAAAGGAAATTGTGCTTGGTGCAGAGAGTTGCATTTGGAAATACTGTGTGTATCTATTTTTGTTCCAAGTGAATATCCCTCCCAATTGCCATGGTGAGGATTAAGGTTCCTTGATTACTGGCCCAGAGGAGGGACGTCACACCCTCAGTTAAGCAAAAGCTCTTATTCTCTGTAGGGGAGGTTATAACAAAGTCCATAGGAAGTAGCATCCCTAATTTTTTTTTTATCATCCAAGAATGTTGGACATCTGTAAGAGGAAACCATATATCCTTACTCTAGGCATCTTTTTTGTTGTTCTTCTGTGGTGTAGATTTGCCATTGAATCATTTACAAGGCAGAGAGCAGAGGTGAGGAGGCAGCTTCTTCATTTAAAGTAAGGCATGCAGAGATGCTTGACATTCCATTGACTTTCCATTCACGATGTCATTGTGGACCCCTGTATAAAAAGGGTCTAATTTAAAGGGATTTCCAAAAGGGTAACATACTTTGGGAGATTATCTATTGCACTAAACATAACACAAAGACATTTGACAGCCTTGTAAAAATTAATCAGCCCATAAAATGAAAGCAATGGTTATTTAGTGTGACCAAAAAATGGGATAGGCGTTTGTAGTATATGCCTTTGATGTGCCATTCTGCCATATATAAGCAACTGAAGCTAAAAGAGTCTTCCAAATCCCTGATTTAATCCCACAAGTATCCTACATCTTTCATATACTATCCATCACTTATATGCTAAGATCCTAATGTAATAAGTTCAGCTCTAATAATAACCAGAATGGAACTGGATTAGCTCAATCTTGTAGGATTTGAGTGAAGTATGTAGCATGAGGATATAGCTGGAAAACCAGAAAATTAGCTCTTCTTTGTTTGGGGGTAGTATTAAAAGCATTTTTGATATTGTGGATGATCTAATATGTCAGATAAAGTCAGCATAATTTTTTCTGCAGTTGAGATAATTTAGATTAACTTAAAAAAGTGGGAACTTACAATGAACATAAATTTGGACAGTCTGAATATCTTAATAGCATTAAATCTGGCCAAGAAGGGAAGACGAAGGGCTTCCATTTGATGATAGAACTGTTAATATTATCTACCAGTTACTTATTGTTAACCTCAAAAGTCTGATGAGTAAGGCTGATATAATTCCCATACATACATAACCTGATATTTGACCTCAGTTCCCAGGGATCATTTAGCTGGGCCATATGGATTTTGCATTCTACCTTTTTTTGTAAACAGCAGAATATTATCCAGAGGAATGTTTCTTTGGATGAAAGTAGTATTGAGAGAAATGCTATCTACAGATCTGTAAGACTCAATAGTCTCATATGCAAAGCCATCAAAAGAATTATCATGGAAATGATTAATAATAACATAGGAAGCCTCCAGACATAGCACCCAGCCAAGTTTGACTTTCTCGAGAGCAGATCATGTACACTGAGATAGCAAAGAACAATTTCAGTCTGCAATTCAATGTCAAACATAAGAAATAAATGCCTTCTTAAAAAAAACATTAATAGAGATTAAAATTCACTTTGTACATAGTCCTTTTGTATATACACTACTTAAAGTCTAAAAATCATTTAGCGGAGCATCATGGTTATTTAAGTGTGGGGAATAAATAATGGAAATTCACTTTCATATCAAAAACATATACATATTGCAACCACATAAAAAAATGTACGGTGTCTGCAATGATGAAACATTTGAAGTGTATGTGGGTTTATATTAAACTCTGTCGATAGTTCATTGCTAGAATAACATAAAATCATCCTAACAGATTTAAAAGATAAAGTCTTGACAGTATAGTGTAGTTGCAGTAATATGGTGATAGTTTTGTTCCTGTGATGAAAGAAGTACAACTAGGGACCATTTGACAGACTTAAGTGTGCAGCATTACAGTGTTATTGATTTCAGTACTATATTAGTTCTTAATCTGGTGCAGCGGTTAGCGTTGTCGCGTCACGGCAAGAGGTTCTCCCATTCGATTCTCAGCTAGAACACCTTCTGTGTGGAGTCTGCATGTCCTCCCCATGGTCGAGTGATGTCTAAAGACTTGCAGGTAGGTGCGTGCATGAATGGGTGTGCCTTATTTGAAGGTTGGGCATTGGGCTGGCAACTTGGCACCGTAAAAATCCATTGCCAATCATTAGTGGACCGGAGTTCCACTGTGGAGACCCCTAACTGGGAAAAGCCGAAAGATTGAGAGATCAGTTCTTAAACTGATGTAAGCAGATCATGAGTGCAAACTGCACTCCTTCTACTCCCATCATACAATGCATATGTGTTTATTTAGATGATAATCACACTATTGGTGTATCCTTGATCTTGAGTAATATGCCACAAATACATATGTCATGCTGTGCAGTCCGCCCCCCCCCGCAGAAAAACAGACTGACATAAAATAATACTGCTATTCAAAGAGTCATTTATACATCATTTCAGTCACTGTGAAGTGATTTCCACAAATGACTGATAATACCAGGATTTATGCCAGACATTAGGATGAAACATTTACTGAAGTACTTCAGCTTGCATTGCTTTTGCTATCAGCCATACACAGCCATTGATGTTATACTTTTCCAGAAGTGCAGTGCAGTGTAGTGCAGTCATAATTTATTTCTTAACCAGGTAAGAGAAATTATTCTCATTGCCTTTTCAGCCATTACAAAGGCCATGCAGACAAAGGGGAAATATAGCACATGTAAGAAACATTTGGTGTAGCTAATCATTCAATATGTTTTGGGTTTTAATGGAAAATGAAATACTGGAAGAAAATCCTTGCAGACACAAGGGGGACATTTAAAAATCCACAGAGACAGTGGCAAGAGGTTAAGACTGAGGTCAGGACTGAACCCAAGACCCTGGAACAGTGAGATGTTGGCTACTAAGACCACAGTCTCTATATATTATGTGTTAAATAATATGCAGTTCTATAACAAATCTGTATAATTGTTTAGGCACAGACCTCCCCCACCCCCATGCTGTGTCTCTGGACATAGTGCTCTGTAAAATTTCAGACAGGATATTAATATTAAATAGCTTTATTTTTCTTTACAGTGTGTAATATAGTGATAATCATTACTTGACTAGAGGTGAAGTATATTACCATCAACAAGAGGTACTACCGGAGTAGGTACATTTTAGTAGGAGTGAGTAACTTTAAATTAACTACTGCTCAGGTAATGACTATCACCTTTTATAAATATGAATGCTGTACAGCAGCACACTCTGTTTTGAACCATCCGATTATACTATCCTGAATTTGTAGTGATGAGTGCGTTATATTGTGCACATGTCCAGTGTTTAACTTGCTTACACATGTGCATGTCATGAAATGAATGTTCTGACACTAGGACTGCTCATTTCCAAATGATTCCATTTTGATTCTGTTTATAATACTGAATTTTTAAAATACTGTTTCCTAAACTAGGAAACATTTATTATGTACATGCTTGTGTGTGTGTGTTGATAAGATACTAAAAAGTCACTCAGGTCAAGTTTAACCCCTGGATTCTCGAAAGCTTGCACAGAGTTTAAGAGGAGCTCAAGCAGGCAATATGTCTGCCATGCAACAGCCTGCAGGGGCATGCACGAGTGCTCCTGCACTAATCTTGCATGGATTAAGCCCTGGTATGCAAATCACCCCCATTTGCAGGTGAAATCCAGGCAAATGAGGTGATTTTGCAATCCAGGAAGCTTGCAACAGTCCGTGCAAGACTAGTACTATCTGCAGAAATGTACTCGGTTAGTAACCGAGCACATTTCTGCAAAATCCAAAATGGAGCTGTGACAGCCCCAAATAAAGGCTGAATTATCATGTAGTAAGCATACCAATGGCCAAGTATAACGCTATTGGCATTGCAAACAAAAATCCAAATACAAAAATCAACTTTTATTTTTTTTAGTCGATCTCAGCTGTTTAAGCGTAGGGCAGCGGCGCACAAAAGGGATTGGGGGAAAAATTATAAAATAAACCTAAAATAAGCAGTCTAACTAAAATCACTATTCTGCCATGCAAGTCAATGGCAGGCAGAAGACAACCTGGCCAATGAGTAGTGGTTGCTAAGGGAGGAGGCTCAGTGTAAGACATGTAACTATGTATTACCAGGCAATCCTATGCAAATGAGGGGAAGGATAGTGAATCCCAGTTTTCCCCAGCATGTGAGTCAGGTCCAAACAGTGTAAGAGTAGGAATAGGTTGTTGCAAGCCTAGGAGTTAGGTGACATCATGGGGGGGGGGGGGTGTACCAGGCATACTGTAAGCGGATTGGAGCCCTGTGGCTCGGGTTTGCTCCTAGCTTAGCACAGCTAAGCTAGGGGATGTGTCTAAACCTGCTTAGCACTCTTTACAAAGTCTAAGCAAGTGTGGGTGCCATACACCGGGTTTTACATGAAGAAAAAAGAAGTTAAACCAGGAAATAGCAGCAGTGTGCACATTTGAGCACTCTGCATGGCACGCACACGGGCTTAAACAGGAAGGCAATGGGAAGGGAAAACAGCAGTAGGAAGGTAATCAAGGAGAGCTAGCTTAGCTGGCAGGTGAAATGTATCAGAATCAGCCAATTACATAGGCAGCAGACCGGCCCAGTCCAGAACACTACTATAAACTAAGCAAACAGCTTCCCCTCTGGTTTTTCACACACTCTACACCACCAGTGTAAACAAGTGGGGAACTTTTAACACACAACAGCAAAATTATAGAGGCTGCAATAGCTATCATACAACTTGTGGAAGAGGCTGAGGGTGGTGAGGATGTGAATGCTGTTGACCAACCTACAGTGAGGAAACGGAGAAGAGTGTATAGATCCAAGATAACCTACCAGGGGCTACATGAGCTGGAGATAGTGGAGCGCTATAGGGTGGACAGGGACCTCCTACAGCAAATTGTTGAGCTGTGCCGGCCACGCCTGACACACAGAACTAACAGAGGGGAACCCATCTCAGTGGATACCAGGGTATGTGTAGGCCTAAGAATACTAGCTACAGGTACCTTCCAAAGGCCAACTGGGGATATTAATGGGGATTTCACAGGCATCAGCGTCTAGGGTACTCCCCCAGTTCCTGGATGCCATGTCAGCACATGTCGGTGAGCACATATATTTCCCTAACACCCATGAGGCATTGGCCAGCAATATGCAACTGTTCCACCAAATAGCGGAATACCCTGAGGTAGTGGGTGCTATAGACTGCACTCATATATGCATCAAAGCACCACCTGGTGAGCAGGGTAGGGTCTACATCAACCGCAAAGGTTTCCCCTCCATCAACTGCCAGGTTGTGTGCGATGCCCAGGGACTAATAATGAATGTGTGTGCTGGCTGCCTTGGAAGCTATCATGATTCCCATATCTGGCACCTGACGCAGCTGTACCAGAGATTTGCCAATGGGGACATCCCTCATGGTCACCTAGTGGGGGATGCTGGATACGCACTGGAGCCATGGCTGATGACACCCATCAGAAATGCATACACACCCGAACAAGAACTCCCTAATGAGGCACACGCACAGACCAGAATTATAGTAAAGCATGTGTTCGGGATGCTCAAGTCATGGTTCCGGTGCCTGGACACATCCGCTGGAGCCTTGCAGTACTCACCAGCTACATGTACCCAAATTGTCCTTGTATGTGCCATGCTACACAATATGATCCTGTGTAAACAGCTGCAGTAGGAACAGCATGGGGCAGGGCCACACAGCCCCCCACCATTGCCAAGTGACTCGGAGGATGAACAACCTGAGCCTGCCCCAGTAGGCAGAAGGAGGCGTGCCCAGTATGCACTGGCATTGGCAAAGAGACAATGCATAGCACATACACTGACACAGGAGGGATCCAGGAAATACCAACTCTCTCCGACTCTCACATACAGTAAATAGGATGCCAAACATTACACTACCTGTGCCTAACCATGTATAGGGAGTGTACTATGTGCATCCGACACAGGCAGCCCTGCAGCACCACCCTCAATACTGAGACACCCACAAGGTAAGCGACTCACACATGCCAGTCAGGGGTGGTCACATACCCATCAACAGTCAAAGCCAGCAGGACAGATGTAGACAAACACAAAGAAAGGCTGTGCTATGGCCACTGAATAAGACCTATAGGTAACCTCCACCCCCAGGCCTACACAGACAGGCAGTGGGATGTCATTTCTGAAGGGTAGAAAGTCAGAAACTAATATGTAGGTAATTAAAAGCTAAGATCTGTAGTACACTGGTATGCCTCTAGCCAGCACGATAGGTAAGACTACAGACTGAAATGGAGTACCCGACATACCAGTACAGTCCTAGCAAATGTGTACAAGTGTCAGGTGTGCCTCCCCATCCAACATACAAATGTTGTTACAGTCAGGTGAGCCCCACCCCCAATCCTGTGTAGAAACTGATAAATAGTCAGGTGTGCCCCCCCCATCCTATGTAGAAATGTAGTAACAGTCAGGTGTGCCACCCCCCACATTCCTGTGCAGAAATGTAGAAATAGTCAGGTGTGCCGCCCCATCCCTCATAGAAATAGAGTAACAGTCAGGTGTGCCCCCACAATCCTGTGTAGAAATAGTCAGGTTAATAACAGTCAGGTGTGCCACCCCCCACAATCCTGTGTAGAAATGTAGAAATAGTCAGGTGTACCCCCCATCCTACATAGAAATATAGTAATAGCCAGGTGTGTCCCCCCACAATCCTGTGTAGAAATGTAGAAATAGTCAGGTGTGCCCCCCATCCTATGTAGAAATATAGTAACAGTCAGGTTTGCCCCCAATCCTGTGTAGAAATGTAGAAATAGTCAGGTGTGCCCCTCCATCCTACAAAGAAACATAGTAACAGTCAGGTGTGCCCCCCACAATCCTGTGTAGAAATGTGGAAATAGTCAGGTGTGCCCCCCCCATCCTATGCAGAAATGTAGTAACAGTCCATGCCAAATGATCGACGGACACCCTGCAGAGACAGCATGCTACCTGTAGGTGTACAACACAAAGGTCAGCACTGCAGTACAAACTACCTGGACTCGATCCACACATTCAGTACAGATGGCCATACTGCGCATGCCCACACACAGAGTAATGAAGGCAATGTCAGTCAACAACATACTGAAAGGTCATATTGGGCATGCTCACACACAATCACATGAGACCATGTCTGCAAACACCAGTGGACCAGACATATCTGGCAGCCACAGATGTTAGTGCAGACACTCCTTAGTATGCACCACACATGCTTTGCACACACAGTGTATAGGAATACAAGCATATATGTAAGGAAAACACTATTATAAGCCAAAGGTAGACATACGTAGATGTATGGAAGAGGGTGACTGTGACAAGGAGCCATCTAGGGCTCTCCCACCCAGCACACAACCAAAAGGCCACAAACACACAAGGGTCTGATGTCACACACTGCAAATACTAGCCACCGGTATCTGTCAGCATTACAGAGTATGTGGTGCACGTGCCAGCTGTGCAACTGTTCAAGGAAGTAGTCATCTAGCAGCTGTATACACGTACCTGTGGAATATGACCCAGGTTGTGCCCGCATGTGGAGTGTCAACCCCTAGATGAATGGGTTATGGCCCATGCACACACACTGCTCCCCATAGTCCCACTATGACAAGCCTGCTGATGTCAGCTACTGTGAAATACACCTTTGGGAGAGTTGCATCCCAGTAATCTCTGTGGCGCGTCCCATAACTGCGTACTGCTGTAGTGTGATAAACTAGTCAGGTAGGAGTTCTAACCCCAAACTTCGCAAGTGTGTGTGTGTATGTGTGTGTGTCTGTCTGACTCTGTTTGTGTAGAGAGCAATGCTTTTTAGGGTGGTCACACTCCCTACAATTGAAATGCTCTACTTTGGTAAGGCTGCTGATGTATTCCACCTAGAAATACATCCCTGGAAAGGTTGTATCCCAGTAATCTCTGTGGCACATCCCATAACTGCATACTGCTGTAGTGTGATAAAATAGTTAGGTAGGAGTTCAATTCCCAGACACGGCAAGTGTGTGTGTGTGTGTGTGTGTGTGTGTGTGTGTGTGTGTGTGTGTGTGCGTCTGTCTGTCTGTGTAGAGAGCAATGCTTTTTAGGGTAGTCACACTCCCTACAATCCAAATCCTCATCTTTGTCAAGGCTGCTGATGTCATCCACCTAGAAATACACCTCTGGGTAGCTGTAGCCCAGTAATCCCCATAGCGCATCCTGTAATTGTGACCTGGTGTAGTGTGATAAATTAGTTAGGTAGCTGTTCTAATCCCAGACATGGCAGGTGTGTGTGTGTGTGTCCATCTGTCTGTGTAGAGAGCAATGCTTTTTAGTGTAGTCACACTCCCTCCAATTCAAATACTCATCTTTGGCAAGGCTGCTGATGTCATCCACCTAGAAATACACCTATGGGAAGCTGTACCCAGTAATGTCCGTAGCGTGTCCTGCAGCTGCGTACTGCTGTAGTGTGATAAATTAGGTAGGTAGCTGTTCTACTTCCAGACATGGCACATGTGTGTGTGTTTGTGTGTGTGTGTGTCTGTCTGACGCTGTATGTGTGGAGAGCAATGCTTTTTAGGGTAGTCACACTCCATGCAATTTGTATGTGCTACTTTGGCAAGGCTGCTAATGTCATCCACCTAGAAATACACCTCTAGGAAAGATGTAGCCCAGTAATCTCTGTAGCATGTGCCATAACTACATACTGCTGTAGTGTGATATAGACCTCTGTTAGGGGTTCTGTACCCACGCATGTCTGTTGTGGATTTTTGTGTGTGTTTCAATGTCTGTGTAGGGAGCAATGCATTTTAGGCTAGTCACACTCAGTACATGTCAATGGCCTATTCTGGCAGTCCTGCTGATGTCCTCCAATGTGAAATACACCTTTGGGGAAGGAGTACTCCAGTAATCTCTGTGGCGCGTACTATAACTGTGTAGTGCTGTAGTGTAATTAACTAGTTAGGTAGGGGTTAAACTCCCAGACATGACAGGTGTGTGTGTGTGTGTGTGTGTGTGTGTGTGTGTGTGTGTGTGTGTGTTTGTAACTTGTATCCTGTGTGGAGGTGGGTGTGAGTGTGTGACACCTGGGCCCAATGTGGAGCGGGTTTTTCAAATGTCTTTTATGGTGGCCTTACATCACAATGTCCACTGTATAGGGATAACAGATGTGAAATAGCCAAGAGGCTGGGGTGCAAATTCATACCCATACATGTGACATCACGGCCAGGCAATCACAGTTAGCAACCCCAGTATTACCCAGAGCAAACTCTCAACCCATGTCATATACACACACACACACACACACACACACACACACACACACACACATGCCAAGACAGCAGCCAATATGTGTGTAGTACACTGCATATTAGTAACTATGGAGTGATTGCAGTGGCCTGCAGAGGGCATGGCACCCTGTCCATCTGTCCAATAGGCACATACATGCAAACAGTACACCTTCCCCATGTTCCCCACTGGACACCTGTGGTGCCATCACATGTGACTCACAAAGGACATATCATGCCTGAAAACATGCCCTGTATGGACAGATGCCACTGATGCCAGGGAATGCCATTAGCATACTATCAATGTAGGTGCAGGGTTAACCTGCTGTCCATTAACAGTACCTGCCACAGGTGGCCAAGACTGGCACATATGATGATAATCTGTGTACACAACATGGGCCCGACACCCCAGGTACAGTTCCACATGTCACTATACATGCATGTGGGAGGTGTGCACATCCCAGATAGTCCATGTCATGGACTAGGGAACACATACATGGCAAGCAATGCACAGCATTGGCCACACGCAATAGCCACCCACGTGACTGGATGGTGGATACAATACCCACCTGTGTGGGCAAATAAAGAAACCACAGGCCTGAGCCACAATGCAGACCATTGTCATGTGGCCTGATGCCAAGTATACCCATCACCTAGCCTTGTATAGCCATCTGGCACACTCAACTACCACATACCCATGCAAAAATGCACCCATGCATGTCAGTACTGGCACCCTGTATGTTTGTGTGTGGGTTTTATGATAGGTATGATCACATCCACACTCACTACTATCCCTTATTGGCATACTGAAGCATGCTGTCTAATGTCAGACACCTCCCCATACCCCTTGCCCATATAACCTCCATATGACCCGTGTGGTGCTTGTGATACTTGCACAGTAATGTGTTGTAGCAATCTCACTAATGATGAGCTGTATACCTGGCCCTGCCAAGTGTGTCAACGTGTGTGTGCATTCCTGTGAGAATGTGGCTGTGTTGACACTGGCAGCTGTTCATGTGGACAGGCACATGTATATCACCTACCGTATAGCTATCATATCCCTGTTGCAGATGTCACTTACCATCACATATATGTTCTGCGGACTCCACAACCGATAATCTATGTGGCATATCCAACAACTGCATAGGACTGTAATAGCACTACATAGTTATCAGGGGTTTGATACCCTGTGCTGGTAGGTGTGTGACACAAACATGCTTAGGTTTTACTCTCCCACCCCTCCCTGACTTGTTGATACCTCTATCTGCCTCTCTCACTCCCTCACTGGTGGATGAGGAGACCTATACTGCTTTTCTTAGGCAGCAGCATGTGTATTTTAGGTAATGCTCATGATCAACTGATGGCCTTTGCATGAATTGCAGCCCTCCCCTAGCTGACTGCATATGGAACAGCTGTGGTAACATTCCCATAGCCAATTGCATGGAAACACACTCCAATATCTAGGAATATCATGTTTGTGTTGGTCCTTTTCATTCACTGTGAGCAGGAACTCATTCTGTTGTTTGGCAAACAGCATCTCAGATGGAGTGGGGATTTACCTCTGACAACATACACTGTGGAAACAGGCCAATACACAGGAGGGGGATGTGCCTGACTTGACTACAGACTGTAAGTGCTGCTATATGCATTCAGAGTACTGTTGGTTTACCAGGGTGTGTGTGAATATGGATGTCCTACATGTATTAATACCTGTCATGTCAGTTGTATGTTTATGAGGACTCCCCATCTGTAGGGTCATCTGCAGACTATGCAGTGTGTGGTGCCTTTGGTGTCATGTGTTACCCACAGAATATGTATCAGTGAACTGCAGAAGGTAGTGTGAGTATTGCAATCTGTAGATGGTGAAAGCCATGACAGTTACTGTCTTCATGTCCCTCATAGGACATATGTTGCAACAAACCCTGTTACAACAGTAAATATATGATGTTATCACAGCAGCGTGTCAATATTGCCCCTGTGTATGTGCTTCCAGCCACAACTCAATCAACCTTTGTACATATGTCATGCAGTAAGAGTTACATATATGCTGTACACTATAATTAGTGTCATCATATCTGATAAGCCAGTGAGATATCAGACTGCTACATATGTTATGTATAGTAGCGGTTATATTTGATGACATAATCTGGACATACTGTGGTTGTTTGTACAGTACTGAGATCTGTGTACTTATGGTGAATGTTGACAGTGTGTGTATTGTTAATATCTCCCTTGGTCTGTACAGACTGTGGTAGTTGTCATCGTCCTAGGTCCTGTCCTATCTTACATGTTGCTCCACTGTATGATACCGTATTGGCTTACATGTTTGTAGGGCCATGCACACACATCCCATACCACAGTCAGCCATCAGACCAAACTGTGTAGTGGCCCAGTATGTGTAGGGTTAGTGTGTGAGTGGCACATATGAGGATGGTGCTGAACAGATAGTCCATATACTGTAATATTATGCTAGCTTGACAGATGTGGCTGTGGCTGTGTTCTCATTGGTTGTGGTTATGCACTTTCACACAGGTGTATCTTGCCCTGTGCTGTGACATGACTGTACAGCCTGCTATATATGCAGATACATGTGCATTCCCCCATAGGAGATGTAGGTCAATGTTGAGCCACTCTGCCTGTAGCCTGCACAGTGCATTGTTACATACCTAGCAGCTTAGTGTACTTACCCAGTGAGATGTCATGTGCAGGTACTTGCCAGATGTATTGCTGCCGGGCCTCCCTTAACAGTCATGTGTGTTAGACAGAACAATGGTATGCTGTACAGATGTATGTCAATATCTAGTGGGTAGTATGTGGCCATGGCACCCCTTTACCAGTGGTTATTACATGTCAGGCCAGACACAGGTGTGTGAATGCATAACCTATGGTGGCATATGTATAACAGTCGTTATGTGTTATACCCATCTACATGGTTGTTAACATCCATATTTTCAGGCATGGTACACATGCTTTGCACTAAGGGGTTCTGGGCTGTACAGAGTGTGTCAGAATTTCCACACATATTGGCCAATATCTCTGCGGCAGTCAACAGGGGCAGTATGTGCTAGCAGTGGTAATTTACTATGATGTCCTTAGGATGTCTGTCAGTAGCCAGTGGCACACATGTGGAAAGCAGATGTGACCTCCCACACACACCATGTCTGTGAAGACAATCCCAATTACAGTAGCAATAGTATATAGAACTGTAATAGTACACAAATAAAGGTTTTCTATTTATGCAAACCTGTGTGTGGTGTTTTTTCCTATGACCTCTCTGTGAGTATATGTTGCAGGCAATGATTGTCATTTGTATGGGTGGCCCCATACAGTGTCCAGTTGTTCAGGTGTGAACTGTAGGCATAGTGTGCACCTTCTACATATGTTTCTTACTGTACAGATCTCTGAGTGTGTATGTGTAGTCACATGTATATCTGTATATATGTAAATATATATATATATATATATATATATATATATATATATATATATATATATATATATTTATATGTGTGTGTGTATATCTGTATCTGCATATATGTGTCTGTGTATATGTATCCTGGGGATGTTGATAGCTTCCACATTTTACATTTCCTATGGGAGCCAGACTGTACTGCATGATATGTTACCAATACCAGCCTGACATCATACAGGTGAGATGTAGTACTGTTAACATCTTGTGCCCATGTCATGTCAGGTCCTGGTTGTGGGATCTGCAACACTTGGTAGTATATTGCAGGGTGGACCTGTTTGGTTGTGGGGGGGGTATGCCTATTTGTACAAGACATTTAATGTTTGGGGCCTCTCAACCCCATTAACGGTGTATGTGGACATATTTGTTTTGTTAATCTACCATTGCTATCTACAGATGTATGGCCACATATACCTATATAGATATATATGTCTGCTTACATATATCTGGCTATGTCCTATATACCTACATAGATATATATCTGCTTACATATTTGTACCTTGCTGTGTATATGTAGACATATAGGTGTAGACATATATATCTGTCGATGTAGGCATTTGCATGGATATATGTTCACATATATATATATTTATATATATGTATATATTTCTAAATATACACATTATATATATATATATATATATATATATATATATATATATGTAAAATCATATATAGATATGTTGTATCTGTTTAGATATTAATATATTTACACACACAAATACATCTAGATGTTGGTATACATTCTCTGTACTGTTGCATGATTGGGCTGGATGATATGTTTCTGAAAACATCAGACTTACATATATCTGTCATGGCTTAGTTGTAAATCACTTTGTCTATGTTGTGCAGGGTCCTGGGTTTGAGCCTTGCAGAGGCTGTTTATTTTGTTGCTGGGCAGAACACGGGCTGTTGGATACAGAGTGATTAAGGCACTTTAAAGCAGTTGTAAGTGGGTTTCAACAGAGCTAAGCACTGCTAACTTTCGGTTACAGTTTCTTATACTCTGTTAGCTTCTGAATTGCTTAACCTGTGTAGGCATTGCTTACCCCCATGCAAACAGGCTTAAACCCACTTACTGCTGCTTAAAACTGCTTACTCCCACTTACCCCATGCTAATTTCTTTAAAAGAAAAGAAAAAGGGGTTGATAGGAAAGTGGTGAAAAAAGTGGCACAAAGAAGGAGAGACAGTAGGGAAAATACCCAGGGATAGGCAGGAAGGGTGTAAGGAAGGTCCATAGCTGCCCATTTCTTCTACAGCAACAACTGTGCATATACACTGAATTTGGAGGTAGATTTGGACACTCAAACTCCCTGGGTGAGGGTGAGGACAACAATAATTTGTCGTGATGCCAATTAGACTGGACTACTTGTGTCCAGTGGACATGTGTGTGAAATGGACAGCTATGTAAGGGGCGAGATTTTTTGTGGGAACAGATTGCCCTTTTTTTTTTCAGGTGAGAGTGGGATGTTTGGGAGGGTTCATAAGTATATTTGGGGATGTAGGTTAACATACAAGACAAACAAGATGCATACAGGGGTGGTATATAACACATGTGGGGGGTAAACACCTTGGATGGGGAGGGGTGTTTGCAAGTCACAAGCCCATGAGCCCCCAAATGGAAACAGTGGGACTGAGGTCCCCACCCATGGGCAGTCACCCCTGCACCTTCACAGCCCCAAATGTGGCTGTGCTGGGGGTTGGGTAGGAGGGGCAGGCTCACCCTCTAATTGTGCCACATGGCCCTCAAGCTGGCGTAGCTGGTTTTGAATCTCCTTGTCAAGCTCCCTATGCACCATGGCCCGGACCTGGATGGTGAGTGACAGGTACCGCTCCATCCCCGCTCCCAGGGGGGCCAAGCCCCATCCCCTGAGGCAGTTTCACCCAAAGGTGGTGCAGGGCCAATGGAGGAGGAGGTTCCAGGCTGGGCCCCAGATGTGCTGGTGCCTGGTGCCATGGTCAGCTGAGGTGGGACAGGTGGTCCTCTGGGACTGGCCTACCCATACGAGCTATGGTGTTGCAGTTTTAGGAAAGATATCAGTTAGTAATAGTCAACAGCATTCAGGATTAGTTATAACAGCATGCATAGATATTCCCATTAACTCAAAACACCAGATTTACAACAGTTGCTGGGTGAGCAGAACACATGCATATATGGGACAACAGTGGCCATTACAACAGCATGCAGGTTTCATTGATGGCAACAGGCCACCAATATGGGAGTATATTAACATGGCACATGCATAGAACCAAATTTGAATATTTATAAACCAATAGGACATATGTCCCAACAAAAGTATGGAGTGTACACATACCCAAATGAGGTGTGTAATTAGGTTATTGTTGCACATATGGTGGGGGTGAGAGAGAGAGGTCGATTAACAACTAATATATCCCTGTAGTTTTCACAACTTTCTTAGTCATTGCTGTGATCTGTCCCTTACATGTATTATTACACTACCCAAAGGCCTTACTTTGTACAATGGTATGTTTGTAGATTAGTATATACATGGACTGTGTCTTATGTATAGTGTACACCTCTTACCTTTTATAGCTGTTGAGAAAATCATTGTTAACACTGCCTGACAAATTCTACACATACTCACAGATTCCATGCTTGTAGACAAGTATATAAGTGAACTGTGTTGTACCTACAGTTTACACCCCTTACCTGTTACAGCTGTGGAGGAAATCTTTGTTTACACTACCTGACAGATTATACACATACTCCCAGATTCCATGTTGATGTTATATACATACCTAACAATCTGTTATTGCACACACTCTGGTCAAGGTTTGATAGGATGCAGGTGTTAATGTGACATATTTTGAGAATAGCTCTCACACACTTTGGGTGAGATGCTACAATGACAGGTTTGCTTTCATATACATTCTCTGACTATGTTCAGGTCTGACTATCAGTTATATGTCAGTAAAAGCTGCCTACATTTCTTGGATCATCACACTGATTTGTCAGGGGAGCAGGTTACTGGGCAACAGATATGGACCATTTATTTGGACATGCTGGACAGATCAGAACAGCTGAGGGGTATGACTATGCCTACAGCTTACTACCTGAACATTCTGCCACAGTCTGTACAGTTGGTTATGATTATGCTTGCAGCTTACTATCTGAATATTCTAGCATATACTGTACAGTTGCTGGGTCTAATTATGCATACAGCTTTCTATATGAACATTCTCACAGACTCTGTACGGTTGTGGTGTATGATTATGCATACAACTTACTACCACTCCCTGGATTCAATCCCCTGCTGTGTGTGGTAGAAATATTACAGTTGACATCACAGTACACTGTACTATCAGGGAATTGGTGTGAAGCATTCCAATGTTTTCTAAGACTCCCTCAGTTGTACAATATGACTGACCTCTTAGGACGTCCAACATTGTTATACTGAACCTCCTACACGTTTTATCTGCGTTCAGCAGTGTGGGTAACACTGCTTATTACAACAGTACTATTTATAGAATGCAATACTACAACAACATATGAAAGCAGAATGTACACAAGCACTCCAGGGGTTATACTTTTAGTCACAAGATAGTACACCTTTATTTCCACACAACCTATATGACAGTCTTCCTGCCATATTACAATAAACTAAATGGCTCAGCGTGCAGATAGGTGCAGAATAACAAGACCAACTGAAAAAAAGGAACTGCACCAAACTTACACAACCACAACGTTTATTTGCAAAGAAATAAAAAGAAATAAAAGGTAAAATAACGTTAGCACTTTCACGACTGCTCCTGTCGCTTCATCAGACAAACTAAGCATCTCTCCAACCACTTTATATCACGTTAGCTATCAACTGCTTTTAGAAAAAACTTTAGATGTATTGTACTATAGTACCATACATAGTCACATGTATATCTATATATATGTAAATATATATATATATATATGTGTGTATATCTGTATCTGCATATATGTGTCTGTGTATATGTATCCTGGGGATGTTGATAGCTTCCACATTTTACATTTCCTATGGGAGCCAGACTGTACTGCATGATATGTTACCAATACCAGCCTGACATCATACAGGTGAGATGTAGTACTGTTAACATCTTGTGCCCATGTCATGTCAGGTCCTGGTTGTGGGATCTGCAACACTTGGTAGTATATTGCAGGGTGGACCTGTTTGGTTGTGGGGGGGGTATGCCTATTTGTACAAGACATTTAATGTTTGGGGCCTCTCAACCCCATTAACGGTGTATGTGGACATATTTGTTTTTGCTAATCTACCATTCCTATCTACAGATGTATGGCCACATATACCTATATAGATATATATGCTGCTTACATATATCTGGCTATGTCCTATATACCTACATAGATATATATCTGCTTACATATTTGTACCTTGCTGTGTATATGTAGACATATAGGTGTAGACATATATATCTGTCGATGTAGGCATTTGCATGGATATATGTTCACATATATATATATTTATATATATGTATATATTTCTAAATATACACATTATATATATATATATATATATATATGTAAAATCATATATAGATATGTTGTATCTGTTTAGATATTAATATATTTACACACACAAATACATCTAGATGTTGGTATACATTCTCTGTACTGTTGCATGATTGGGCTGGATGATATGTTTCTGAAAACATCAGACTTACGTATATCTGTCATGGCTTAGTTGTAAATCACTTTGTCTATGTTGTGCAGGGTCCTGGGTTTGAGCCTTGCAGAGGCTGTTTATTTTGTTGCTGGGCAGAACACGGGCTGTTGGATACAGAGTGATTAAGGCACTTTAAAGCAGTTGTAAGTGGGTTTCAACAGAGCTAAGCACTGCTAACTTTCGGTTACAGTTTCTTATACTCTGTTAGCTTCTGAATTGCTTAACCTGTGTAGGCATTGCTTACCCCATGCAAACAGGCTTAAACCCACTTACTGCTGCTTAAAACTGCTTACTCCCACTTACCCCATGCTAATTTCTTTAAAAGAAAAGAAAAAGGGGTTGATAGGAAAGTGGTGAAAAAAGTGGCACAAAGAAGGAGAGACAGTAGGGAAAATACCCAGGGATAGGCAGGAAGGGTGTAAGGAAGGTCCATAGCTGCCCATTTCTTCTACAGCAACAACTGTGCATATACACTGAATTTGGAGGTAGATTTGGACACTCAAACTCCCTGGGTGAGGGTGAGGACAACAATAATTTGTCGTGATGCCAATTAGACTGGATTACTTGTGTCCAGTGGACATGTGTGTGAAATGGACAGCTATGTAAGGGGCGAGATTTTTTGTGGGAACAGATTGCCCTTTTTTTTTCAGGTGAGAGTGGGATGTTTGGGAGGGTTCATAAGTATATTTGGGGATGTAGGTTAACATACAAGACAAACAAGATGCATACAGGGGTGGTATATAACACATATGGGGGGTAAACACCTTGGATGGGGAGGGGTGTTTGCAAGTCACAAGCCCATGAGCCCCCAAATGGAAACAGTGGGACTGAGGTCCCCACCCATGGGCAGTCACCCCTGCACCTTCACAACCCCAAATGTGGCTGTGCTGGGGGTTGGGTAGGAGGGGCAGGCTCACCCTCTAATTGTGCCACATGGCCCTCAAACTGGCGTAGCTGGTTTTGAATCTCCTTGTCAAGCTCCCTATGCACCATGGCCCGGACCTGGATGGTGAGTGACAGGTACCGCTCCATCCCCGCTCCCAGGGGGGCCAAGCCCCATCCCCTGAGGCAGTTTCACCCAACGGTGGTGCAGGGCCAATGGAGGAGGAGGTTCCAGGCTGGGCCCCAGATGTGCTGGTGCCTGGTGCCATGGTCAGCTGAGGTGGGACAGGTGGTCCTCTGGGACTGGCCTACCCATACGAGCTATGGTGTTGCAGTTTTAGGAAAGATATCAGTTAGTAATAGTCAACAGCATTCAGGATTAGTTATAACAGCATGCATAGATATTCCCATTAACTCAAAACACCAGATTTACAACAGTTGCTGGGTGAGCAGAACACATGCATATATGGGACAACAGTGGCCATTACAACAGCATGCAGGTTTCATTGATGGCAACAGGCCACCAATATGGGAGTATATTAACATGGCACATGCATAGAACCAAATTTGAATATTTATAAACCAATAGGACATATGTCCCAACAAAAGTATGGAGTGTACACATACCCAATGAGGTGTGTAATTAGGTTATTGTTGCACATATGGTGGGGGTGAGAGAGAGAGGTCGATTAACAACTAATATATCCCTGTAGTTTTCACAACTTTCTTAGTCATTGCTGTGATCTGTACCTTACATGTATTATTACACTACCCAAAGGCCTTACTTTGTACAATGGTATGTTTGTAGATTAGTATATACATGGACTGTGTCTTATGTATAGTGTACACCTCTTACCTTTTATAGCTGTTGAGAAAATCATTGTTAACACTGCCTGACAAATTCTACACATACTCACAGATTCCATGCTTGTAGACAAGTATATAAGTGAACTGTGTTGTACCTACAGTTTACACCCCTTACCTGTTACAGCTGTGGAGGAAATCTTTGTTTACACTACCTGACAGATTATACACATACTCCCAGATTCCATGTTGATGTTATATACATACCTAACAATCTGTTATTGCACACACTCTGGTCAAGGTTTGATAGGATGCAGGTGTTAATGTGACATATTTTGAGAATAGCTCTCACACACTTTGGGTGAGATGCTACAATGACAGGTTTGCTTTCATATACATTCTCTGACTATGTTCAGGTCTGACTATCAGTTATATGTCAGTAAAAGCTGCCTACATTTCTTGGATCATCACACTGATTTGTCAGGGGAGCAGGTTACTGGGCAACAGATATGGACCATTTATTTGGACATGCTGGACAGATCAGAACAGCTGAGGGGTATGACTATGCCTACAGCTTACTACCTGAACATTCTGCCACAGTCTGTACAGTTGGTTATGATTATGCTTGCAGCTTACTATCTGAATATTCTAGCATATACTGTACAGTTGCTGGGTCTAATTATGCATACAGCTTTCTATATGAACATTCTCACAGACTCTGTACGGTTGTGGTGTATGATTATGCATACAACTTACTACCACTCCTGGATTCAATCCCTGCTGTGTGTGGTAGAAATATTACAGTTGACATCACAGTACACTGTACTATCAGGGAATTGGTGTGAAGCATTCCAATGTTTTCTAAGACTCCCTCAGTTGTACAATATGACTGACCTCTTAGGACGTCCAACATTGTTATACTGAACCTCCTACACGTTTTATCTGCGTTCAGCAGTGTGGGTAACACTGCTTATTACAACAGTACTATTTATAGAATGCAATACTACAACAACATATGAAAGCAGAATGTACACAAGCACTCCAGGGGTTATACTTTTAGTCACAAGATAGTACACCTTTATTTCCACACAACCTATATGACAGTCTTCCTGCCATATTACAATAAACTAAATGGCTCAGCATGCAGATAGGTGCAGAATAACAAGACCAACTGAAAAAAAGGAACTGCACCAAACTTACACAGCCACAACGTTTATTTGCAAAGAAATAAAAAGAAATAAAAGGTAAAATAACGTTAGCACTTTCACGACTGCTCCTGTCGCTTCATCAGACAAACTAAGCATCTCTCCAACCACTTTATATCACGTTAGCTATCAACTGCTTTTAGAAAAAACTTTAGATGTATTGTACTATAGTACCATACATAGTCACATGTATATCTATATATATGTAAATATATATATATATGTGTGTGTATATCTGTATCTGCATATATGTGTCTGTGTATATGTATCCTGGGGATGTTGATAGCTTCCACATTTTACATTTCCTATGGGAGCCAGACTGTACTGCATGATATGTTACCAATACCAGCCTGACATCATACAGGTGAGATGTAGTACTGTTAACATCTTGTGCCCATGTCATGTCAGGTCCTGGTTGTGGGATCTGCAACACTTGGTAGTATATTGCAGGGTGGACCTGTTTGGTTGTGGGGGGGGTATGCCTATTTGTACAAGACATTTAATGTTTGGGGCCTCTCAACCCCATTAACGGTGTATGTGGACATATTTGTTTTTGTTAATCTACCATTGCTATCTACAGATGTATGGCCACATATACCTATATAGATATATATGTCTGCTTACATATATCTGGCTATGTCCTATATACCTACATAGATATATATCTGCTTACATATTTGTACCTTGCTGTGTATATGTAGACATATAGATGTAGACATATATATCTGTCGATGTAGGCATTTGCATGGATATATGTTCACATATATATATATTTATATATATGTATATATTTCTAAATATACACATTATATATATATATATATATATATATATATATATATATATGTAAAATCATATATAGATATGTTGTATCTGTTTAGATATTAATATATTTACACACACAAATACATCTAGATGTTGGTATACATTCTCTGTACTGTTGCATGATTGGGCTGGATGATATGTTTCTGAAAACATCAGACTTACGTATATCTGTCATGGCTTAGTTGTAAATCACTTTGTCTATGTTGTGCAGGGTCCTGGGTTTGAGCCTTGCAGAGGCTGTTTATTTTGTTGCTGGGCAGAACACGGGCTGTTGGATACAGAGTGATTAAGGCACTTTAAAGCAGTTGTAAGTGGGTTTCAACAGAGCTAAGCACTGCTAACTTTCGGTTACAGTTTCTTATACTCTGTTAGCTTCTGAATTGCTTAACCTGTGTAGGCATTGCTTACCCCCATGCAAACAGGCTTAAACCCACTTACTGCTGCTTAAAACTGCTTACTCCCACTTACCCCATGCTAATTTCTTTAAAAGAAAAGAAAAAGGGGTTGATAGGAAAGTGGTGAAAAAAGTGGCACAAAGAAGGAGAGACAGTAGGGAAAATACCCAGGGATAGGCAGGAAGGGTGTAAGGAAGGTCCATAGCTGCCCATTTCTTCTACAGCAACAACTGTGCATATACACTGAATTTGGAGGTAGATTTGGACACTCAAACTCCCTGGGTGAGGGTGAGGACAACAATAATTTGTCGTGATGCCAATTAGACTGGATTACTTGTGTCCAGTGGACATGTGTGTGAAATGGACAGCTATGTAAGGGGCGAGATTTTTTGTGGGAACAGATTGCCCTTTTTTTTTCAGGTGAGAGTGGGATGTTTGGGAGGGTTCATAAGTATATTTGGGGATGTAGGTTAACATACAAGACAAACAAGATGCATACAGGGGTGGTATATAACACATGTGGGGGGTAAATACCTTGGATGGGGAGGGGTGTTTGCAAGTCACAAGCCCATGAGCCCCCAAATGGAAACAGTGGGACTGAGGTCCCCACCCATGGGCAGTCACCCCTGCACCTTCACAGCCCCAAATGTGGCTGTGCTGGGGGTTGGGTAGGAGGGGCAGGCTCACCCTCTAATTGTGCCACATGGCCCTCAAGCTGGCGTAGCTGGTTTTGAATCTCCTTGTCAAGCTCCCTATGCACCATGGCCCGGACCTGGATGGTGAGTGACAGGTACCGCTCCATCCCCGCTCCCAGGGGGGCCAAGCCCCATCCCCTGAGGCAGTTTCACCCAAAAGTGGTGCAGGGCCAATGGAGGAGGAGGTTCCAGGCTGGGCCCCAGATGTGCTGGTGCCTGGTGCCATGGTCAGCTGAGGTGGGACAGGTGGTCCTCTGGGACTGGCCTACCCATACGAGCTATGGTGTTGCAGTTTTAGGAAAGATATCAGTTAGTAATAGTCAACAGCATTCAGGATTAGTTATAACAGCATGCATAGATATTCCCATTAACTCAAAACACCAGATTTACAACAGTTGCTGGGTGAGCAGAACACATGCATATATGGGACAACAGTGGCCATTACAACAGCATGCAGGTTTCATTGATGGCAACAGGCCACCAATATGGGAGTATATTAACATGGCACATGCATAGAACCAAATTTGAATATTTATAAACCAATAGGACATATGTCCCAACAAAAGTATGGAGTGTACACATACCCAATGAGGTGTGTAATTAGGTTATTGTTGCACATATGGTGGGGGTGAGAGAGAGAGGTCGATTAACAACTAATATATCCCTGTAGTTTTCACAACTTTCTTAGTCATTGCTGTGATCTGTCCCTTACATGTATTATTACACTACCCAAAGGCCTTACTTTGTACAATGGTATGTTTGTAGATTAGTATATACATGGACTGTGTCTTATGTATAGTCTACACCTCTTACCTTTTATAGCTGTTGAGAAAATCATTGTTAACACTGCCTGACAAATTCTACACATACTCACAGATTCCATGCTTGTAGACAAGTATATAAGTGAACTGTGTTGTACCTACAGTTTACAACCCTTACCTGTTACAGCTGTGGAGGAAATCTTTGTTTACACTACCTGACAGATTATACACATACTCCCTGATTCCATGTTGATGTTATATACATACCTAACAATCTGTTATTGCACACACTCTGGTCAAGGTTTGATAGGATGCAGGTGTTAATGTGACATATTTTGAGAATAGCTCTCACACACTTTGGGTGAGATGCTACAATGACAGGTTTGCTTTCATATACATTCTCTGACTATGTTCAGGTCTGACTATCAGTTATATGTCAGTAAAAGCTGCCTACATTTCTTGGATCATCACACTGATTTGTCAGGGGAGCAGGTTACTGGGCAACAGATATGGACCATTTATTTGGACATGCTGGACAGATCAGAACAGCTGAGGGGTATGACTATGCCTACAGCTTACTACCTGAACATTCTGCCACAGTCTGTACAGTTGGTTATGATTATGCTTGCAGCTTACTATCTGAATATTCTAGCATATACTGTACAGTTGCTGGGTCTAATTATGCATACAGCTTTCTATATGAACATTCTCACAGACTCTGTACGGTTGTGGTGTATGATTATGCATACAACTTACTACCACTCCCTGGATTCAATCCCCTGCTGTGTGTGGTAGAAATATTACAGTTGACATCACAGTACACTGTACTATCAGGGAATTGGTGTGAAGCATTCCAATGTTTTCTAAGACTCCCTCAGTTGTACAATATGACTGACCTCTTAGGACGTCCAACATTGTTATACTGAACCTCCTACACGTTTTATTTGCGTTCAGCAGTGTGGGTAACACTGCTTATTACAACAGTACTATTTATAGAATGCAATACTACAACAACATATGAAAGCAGAATGTATACAAGCACTCCAGGGGTTATACTTTTAGTCACAAGATAGTATACCTTTATTTCCACACAACCTATATGACAGTCTTCCTGCCATATTACAATAAACTAAATGGCTCAGCGTGCAGATAGGTGCAGAATAACAAGACCAACTGAAAAAAAGGAACTGCACCAAACTTACACAACCACAACGTTTATTTGCAAAGAAATAAAAAGAAATAAAAGGTAAAATAACGTTAGCACTTTCACGACTGCTCCTGTCGCTTCATCAGACAAACTAAGCATCTCTCCAACCACTTTATATCACGTTAGCTATCAACTGCTTTTAGAAAAAACTTTAGATGTATTGTACTATAGTACCTTTAACTGTAGCTTTAGCTTGCCTCAATTATATAATTGGAACATCTGATTCCTATCAGTTGATAGCTAACATGTGATATAAACTGGTTGGAAAGAGGCTTAGTTTGTCTGATGAAGCAACAGGAGCAGTCGTGAAAGCGCTAATGTTATTCTACCTTTTATTTCTTTGTAGTAAACATTGTGGTTGTGTAAGTTTGGTGCAGTTCCTTTCTGTCCTATTGTCTAGTTTATTCAGTACATCCCATACAAAATACATTTTTATACTGGTATAACACTTTCTAGAACTGTTATATTTATTTGTTATGACAGTACATGCAAGATTATTACTAACCTGCCTCGCGACGCAGCTTTTGCAGCCTAGCAGCATGGGCTTGCTGGTTCGCAGCCCACTCATCTGCAGCTGTCAGAAAAATACAGTGATATTTAGCCATTACCTATCCATAGTATACACAAGCTAGGCAATCATTATCTACGTAGTAGAATGAGTACTTACGCAGTGCTGGGGCATTGGCCATCTCCCTTGATTCTTGGATCCACTGCTCCAAGAGATCATCCATCCACTGCTTCAGGTCAGCATGGTGATGCCTGACCTGCTCACCAGTCCAGGGGATACCAGTGGCATTGGTGAGGTCATGAGCGAGAGTGTCCCAGGCCTTCACTTTATACTGAGAAACCTGGTACTGGACTTGCAGTAGTCTCTGCTCATGATGTTTTATCAGGAGCCATATCATGAATCTGGACTCCTGGGTGCCCCAGCACTGCACTCTAAATCAAGTACCTTCCCCCACTCTAGCCATTCTGCCTACAGTAGGGAGCTGCAACCAGTTATGGGAAGTATTTGTGTCTGTGGGGTTTAAATACACCCCATTCCCACACTTTCCCATGATTGGACAGTTTTGAAAAGGCTAAGCTATGGGCACACCTGGTTACCTAATGTTGGCATTGCTTAAAGGAGTATACCACTGGGAAGATTGAGTTAGCCAGCCTACACATTGCTTACACCAAGTAAGCTGAGCAATGCTTAGCATTGCTTAATATTTAATTAGCATTATATTTTCCTTTCGGCATTGATTTATTATTCATTACATGTTATATCTGTGTCTGGTATCCGTGATTCATGTGTATGTACAATTTATGGGGTCCTGGGGACTTCAACACTTTATTACAATAACACCTCACATCTGGCCTTACTGCAGTACTCCAGTTCACATATTTATGTTATGTGGCAGGTTATACAACATCACACTGTACATAGATGCCTTTCACATGTTCAGTTTGATTTTCCTCTGGTGGGGATTTATTTGTTGAAACCTCAATCTTATGTTCTGCTATGATGGCTTAGTGGATAACTACTGTGACTGTAGTGTACAGGGTCTTGGGTTTGAGCCTTGCAGAGACTGTTTAATTTGTTGCTGGACAGAACATGGGCCGCTGAATACAGAGTGATTAAGGCACTTTAAAGCAGTTGTAAGCGGGTTTGCATGGAGCTAAGCACTGCTAACTTTTGGTTACAGTTTCTTACACTCAGTTAGCTTCTAAATTGCTTAGTCTGTGTAGGCAGTGCTTACCCCTGCACAAACGCACTTAAACATGCTTGCTTTTGCTTACATATGCTTACTACTGCTTATTTGTGCTTAAACCTGCTTACTAGTGCCTTATTCATTATGACACTGACACTTCACACGTGCATTTCTTGCGTACTCCAGTTCATAAATATATGTTATTTAGTGGGTTTTGCAACAAAAATATTGGTTATAATGTGTTTTGCTATGTAAAATAGACCGTGCTGCAGTAGGACTCAAACTCAGAATGCCTGCTCATTAGGTGAATACTCTGCCCACTACACTATTGCTATGCTGCTTCATTTGCATATATCTTCTTTGTTATCCTCTTCAAACTTTTAAGCTGCTTTAACCATAGCTAAGTGATGGGCACACCTGCACACCTACAGTTAGCTGTACTCAGATTAAAAAAAAAAATAAAGGGGTTTCTTTATTTGATTTTTATGTACTGTTGCTGTTGTACACATGGGGAACTGTTGTTGGGGATATGCGAGCACCTATAAGCAATCTCACTCATTTCTTACCACTTTCTGCTGTTCTACATTGCAGGGGCGTGTTTATTCTGAGAACGCTGCTCTCAGACAGGCCCCCTGCATTCGTACATGCTCCATGTAAGCCTAGGAGCTCGGACAGCTTGCCTTATTAATATGCATGGTGCGCTGCCGTCCTGCTTCTAAATGGGCACTTCCATGCAGGACTAAGCTAGTCCTGCATGGAAGTTTAGTAAATACGGGGGTAAGTCTTTATTTTTAATTTAATTTTGTGATATTTTTGTCAATTTCAAAATAGCAGGAAATGTAGTTTTATTTAGGCAACTGCTGATAGGATCTTTTTGTGCTGGAAGTGAAATTCACTGCTACACAGAAAATGATGTTTAGTCACTCCCATTGGATTGGTGAAATATTTATAGTTACACACTGTATAATGCATTCTAGTAGGCATTATTTTTGTTTTCCTTAATTTTCTGGTTGATCGGTTATTTACTTATGTTTTGTTGACTGAGTTGTCTTGCTATGTTGTGGCCCATTCATAGCAGAAGTACTAGGAGAAGTGTTACATAAAGAATGCTTCTAAAATTAAACAAGGAATTCAAATTTTGTTATACAATCTTCAGTACATGAGTTGAATAAGAGGAGTGCAAAAATTATTAAGGCATGCCTAGTTGAAGAAAAGTTGAAAATATACCACACAGACCATACTTAAAATACTTAAAGATAAAGATAAGCTGTAAGCTTCAGAACATGGCTTGAAAAGAAGTATAATTCCTAAGACGGGGCTAGCTGAATAGAAGTAATGGCTCTTGCAAAAACTTTAACAGAACATAGAAATTACAGTGACAGTATACGGAGGCATTTTGGCTGGTATAATGTGTGTCATGATAATAACTACGTTGATGCAGAACATTCTGTACAAAGAATAACTTGCTCTGTAGCAACTTCTGCATTTTTGCACCACAATTATTTTGCCCACCAGTACATCTATAAACAACATATGATGGCCAACATGTTAAACATTTTATCTCAAAGTATGCTTAGTGTATTGTTATAATATTGAGGATGCTCATTTCTTTTACATTTTTTCATGGAACATTCATCAGGAACTATGAACAAGCCACTTAACCAAGAAAACCATTTTTTTTTTTTTGGTTATGAATGAGTCATAGTGTTCCAGTACACTGCTGTCTGCTATACACTCCACTGCTAATAACATTGCTGACTTGTGGTATATTCAAATCCAACACAGTGCAACAGGGAAAAGCTATTTTATAAGAAGTAATTTGTCTATCTTCTAAATACCTGTTCAGAGTTACACTTTCTATTGCCATCATGACTAAAAAGACTCACACATTTTATAATTTTCATAAGAGTTTGCAAGAAAGAGCCAGTGCATGAACTATAAACACCTTGGCAATTCCACACTCAGAGTACCTCTTGCTTTCAACAAGGGCAAGAATGTCAGGCTAAGATGAATTTTTGGGTGTCATTCTTATCATCAAGGCTTGCATTGCAGGAAGCAAGGGTAACAGTGTTTTATGTATGCATCTTATGCAATTTAGACATTATTTCAAACATTTTCCATAGTTATTCGAATATTTTTATCTATGTTGCAGTTTTGGACATTTTGTTTACTTAGAAATTCATTAAGAGCATTCTGGGTGCTTTATTTTGTATTTTGTGAATAAGAAATCAGTTAAGTAACCTTTGATACCTGAAATACGTTTCTGACCTGTTTTTGCAAATTAAACATGCAGTGGGGATGATCCGCTCCTCTATATTCCTCCACCTTTAACTAAGTCCGGAATCTGGATCCCATTTTGACACTGTGTCACTCTCCTTGTTTCTCATTAAATATAAACAGGCGGGGTGGTTCGTTTCTATGCTTTATTAAACAGAAACATCAGGATGATAGCAACAGTACAAAATATAAATGAACTGATTAACTGACGGACTACCCAGACATAACATAAATGCTTACTTCTCAACAGCTTACCACAAAATGGCAGTCAGGCTTGCACGTGCTCAGTATTTATACACCCATAGAAAGCTTCTTAGAGGTATACATACATATTGATCTACACAGCTCCTAACTCCTGTAGAGGCTCATTGGAGTTCCAGTAGTGCTGCCGACTAAAGGACTGGCAGGCTTTAGGCATCACATGCTTCATGGTGTTGTGGTCTGTAGGTACAACATATAGTGCTCTCCCTAGGTAACGCCCAAGCTTTGAGTCCCATCTACCTCCCTTCCATTTGATTGGGTCCCTTTACAATGGCTGCTCACTCCTACGGCCTACACTCATATTAAGCCTTTTGGAATAGTAAACCTTACATTCCCATGAACTAATACATTTTAGCTGGGCTCAGTCATACTGCCACTGACAATAAGTGAAGATGTGCACCCATGGGAGTCAATCAAGCAAAAACTTAAGCTGTTGAAAGTTACATCCTTACTACGCTACATGGGAATCTCAAGCTTTTGCTGAAAGGAAATTGGTTAAAGCAAGAAAATTACCCTAGGACCCAGAACCAGTGGATCTGTACATGCACTAAGGTACTTTTTGGGAGTTTTGTCTAGTCTTATAATCTAGTGATGGTCTGAACTAAATTCTTGGAAAGAAATGACAAGAAATTCAAGGAAGAAATAAGTTTTGCCCAAAGCTTAATGTTCAAAGCTGACACGATACCACCCAATGTGCTGAAAAGAGAACAGCTTCTAAAGATAAAAAGCATATCTGCAAATGCAGGCTACCTCCCTACCTTCCCACAAAATGAAAACATAGTCACTTTACGTATAGCTGTATGGTGTTACATGCTGAAAGAACAAATGAAGACACTCAGGTTTGATTCTGAAAAATGTTAAAAAACAATAACCCCACCATTCTCAGCCCCCTTGTAAGCTAGTGTAAGTGATCTTGTGTGCACATATTTTGGTGCTGGTTTCTGGTTATGCTGGGTACAGGGCATTAGTTGGGGATGGGTTCCCTCTACTAAGCCTGTTTCAAACTTCCACTGTATAGAATAATTTACTGCCAAGCTCTATGCATATTTAAATAGTTGCCTAGACACATTTTCCTCCCAGAAGTAAATACAACACTAAATTCAAAAATAAAGCCCTATGGGCAGCATAATAAAAGAAAAAAAAATACTCATACTCATTGCATGGAAAAATAAATGTAACTCTCAGAGAGCCAAAAACATACTTGCTAAACTAAACAATGAACTTAGAACTGTGATTCGATCAACCAAAGCCTAATATGAGGTAAATATATAAACACAGGTGAAAGACAACCACTAAGTATTTTTTTAACTGTGCTAGAAATCTCAAACAATGACTGGCACCACAGTGAGCAAATAACAAATGATATCACATACTTGGACCAGAGGATATAGCCAATCCACTGGCCAACTAATTCAGATTGAACTTCACCCCCCCCCCCCCATCTTCCAATATTCTCACATCAAATACCTGCATCTATAACCCACTCAAATCTCACAACAATTTCTGAAGTTACTAACCAAGGCCAAGAACATCATTGGGGCTGGATAACTTAGTCTGAACCTGATATGTCAAACTCCCTACAAAGGCTATTCAGTACCAATCTCAAAATAGGTTTCATGCTGGATGAATGAAAGACTGCCATGTTTGACTCTGTTAAATAAACAACTATGTATACTGTTAGGCCTCGCAGCAAGAGGTTCCCACTTTCAATTGTCAGCTAAATTGTCTTCTTTGTGGAGTTTGGATATCCTTCCCGTTTTCATGTTGTTTTTTTTTCCAGGTAATCTTCCAAACTCACAAAGACATATGGTAGGCACAGTGGGAAATGTAAATGGCCTCAAATATATGTAGTATGTACATAATACTGAAAAGCATGGCAAGCTATTTGAATTCCCCAATTATACATTGCAGTGGCTATTCATAGGCTTGCGTTGCGAATCAGATGTGACTTGTAAGAATGGATTGATAGTGTTAGGGGTGACCAAGTTGATAATTTTGGCTTTAGAGAATACATTTAGCATATATGTGAAAATAATCTTGGTGGGAGGATAAGACTTGGGAATTTGTGGAACTTCAGTTAATATTTCTGGTGAGAAGATGGTATCAAATTTATCTACAAATATATTGCAATATATTAATGGTCAGAGTGAGTAACAGCATTATGAATCAATTCAGAATATTACTGGGTATTTTTTTCTAATTGTGTAATACAATTAAATAAGGATTTAGGATTGTCTTTAGCTCTGGATGCTAATTTTAATTCTTCTTCTGCTTCTATTAGCTATGATCACAGAACAAGGGGTATTACTGTATTCTGATAACATGGGAAAAAGGTGCAGTTATGGTATCAAGGTTGCTAGTGCCACAAACAACTCTGTTGCTGCTGCTGCTACTGGGAGGGTTTTCTTACCATGCTAAATAAATAAAATGAAATGAAGATCCTTATGTAATTCAAAGCTTCTTAACTCTGGTAGCTGAGAAATTTATCAAAAATGAAGGAGATTGGTGTAGTCACCAGGACTACAGCATCTATAGATATGCAAGTCCCATAACTTATCCAGCTTGGAATGGCCCATACACTGCTGGGAATCATATATGATGCTAGTGGAGTGAGTCATTTGCATGGAGTACTCTTTAACTGCACATTGGGATTAGACTGTGTTTAGTGTCTTACCCTACTTTTCATGAATTTTATATTATTTGGT